>NW_027364802.1:0-173808 GCF_046119375.1 Phyllobates terribilis
ATTGCAAGGTGCAATTCTGAAATTTTTTGCTTTTTCCTGCTCCTTTTAGCATGATAAAGAAGATTCAAAGAGAGTGACATGCCAGCTCCTTTCATTCAGTCAGTAGCTTCAAACATTTCTGGTATATGAATAACATGATGTTTTTCAATGGCAAAAATCAATGAATATTGTAAATGCACAAACAGTAATTTCTCCGCATTGCAAGGAGCAATTCTGAAATTTTTTGCATTTTCCTGCTCCTCTTAGCATGATAAAGAAGATTCAAAGAGAGTGAGATGCCAGCTCCTTTCATTCAGTCAGTAGCTTCAATCATTTCTGGACGTTTTTCAATGGCAAAAATCAATGAATATTGTAAATGCACAAACAGTATTTTCTCCGCATTGCAAGGTGCAATTCTGAAATTTTTTGCTTTTTCCTGCTCCTCTTAGCATGATAAAGAAGATTCAAAGAGAGTGAGATGCCAGCTCCTTTCATTCAGTCAGTAGCTTCAAACATTTCTGGACGTTTTTCAATGGCAAAAATCAATGAATATTGTAAATGCACAAACAGTAATTTCTCCGCATTGCAAGGTGCAATTCTGAAATTTTTTGCTTTTTCCTGCTCCTCTTAGCATGATAAAGAAGATTCAAAGAGAGTGAGATGCCAGCTCCTTTCATTCAGTCAGTAGCTTCAAACATTTCTGGACGTTTTTCAATGGCAAAAATCAATGAATATTGTAAATGCACAAACAGTAATTTCTCCGCATTGCAAGGTGCAATTCTGAAATTTTTTGCTTTTTCCTGCTCCTCTTAGCATGATAAAGAAGATTCAAAGAGAGTGAGATGCCAGCTCCTTTCATTCAGTCAGTAGCTTCAATCATTTCTGGTATATGAATAACATGATGTTTAACAATGGCAAAAATCAATGAATATTGTAAATGCACAAACAGTAATTTCTCCGCATTGCAAGGTGCAATTCTGAAATTTTTTGCTTTTTCCTGCTCCTCTTAGCATGATAAAGAAGATTCAAAGAGAGTGAGATGCCAGCTCCTTTCATTCAGTCAGTAGCTTCAATCATTTCTGGATGTTTTTCAATGGCAAAAATCAATGGATATTGTAAATGCACAAACAGTAATTTCTCCGCATTGCAAGGAGCAATTCTGAAATTTTTTGCTTTTTCCTGCTCCTCTTAGCATGATAAAGAAGATTCAAAGAGAGTGAGATGCCAGCTCCTTTCATTCAGTCAGTAGCTTCAATCATTTCTGGACGTTTTTCAACGGCAAAAATCAATGAATATTGTAAATGCACAAACAGTAATTTCTCCGCATTGCAAGGTGCAATTCTGAAATTTTTTGCTTTTTCCTGCTCCTCTTAGCATGATAAAGAAGATTCAAAGAGAGTGAGATGCCAGCTCCTTTCATTCAGTCAGTAGCTTCAATCATTTCTGGACGTTTTTCAATGGCAAAAATCAATGAATATTGTAAATGCACAAACAGTAATTTCTCCGCATTGCAAGGTGCAATTCTGAAATTTTTTGCTTTTTCCTGCTCCTCTTAGCATGATAAAGAAGATTCAAAGAGAGTGAGATGCCAGCTCCTTTCATTCAGTCAGTAGCTTCAATCATTTCTGGACGTTTTTCAATGGCAAAAATCAATGAATATTGTAAATGCACAAACAGTAATTTCTCCGTATTGCAAGGTGCAATTCTGAAATTTTTTGCTTTTTCCTGCTCCTCTTAGCATGATAAAGAAGATTCAAAGAGAGTGAGATGCCAGCTCCTTTCATTCAGTCAGTAGCTTCAATCATTTCTGGACGTTTTTCAATGGCAAAAATCAATGAATATTGTAAATGCACAAGCAGTAATTTCTCCGCATTGCAAGGTGCAATTCTGAAATTTTTTGCTTTTTCCTGCTCCTCTTAGCATGATAAAGAAGATTCAAAGAGACTGAGATGCCAGCTCCTTTCATTCAGTCAGTAGCTTCAATCATTTCTGGACGTTTTTCAATGGCAAAAATCAATGAATATTGTAAATGCACAAACAGTAATTTCTCCGCATTGCAAGGTGCAATTCTGAAATTTTTTACTTTTTCCTGCTCCTCTTAGCATGAAAAAGAAGATTCAAAGAGAGTGAGATGCCAGCTCCTTTCATTCAGTCAGTAGCTTCAATCATTTCTGGTATATGAATAACATGATGTTTTTCAATGGCAAAAATCAATGAATATTGTAAATGCACAAACAGTAATTTCTAAGCATTGCAAGGTGCAATTCTGAAATTTTTTGCTTTTTCCTGCTCCTCTTAGCATGATAAAGAAGATTCAAAGAGAGTGAGATGCCAGCTCCTTTCATTCAGTCAGTAGCTTCAATCATTTCTGGACGTTTTTCAATGGCAAAAATCAATGAATATTGTAAATGCACAAACAGTAATTTCTCCGCATTGCAAGGTGCAATTCTGAAATTTTTTGCTTTTTCCTGCTCCTCTTAGCATGATAAAGAAGATTCAAAGAGAGTGAGATGCCAGCTCCTTTCATTCAGTCAGTAGCTTCAATCATTTCTGGTATATGAATAACATGATGTTTTTCAATGGCAAAAATCAATGAATATTGTAAATGCACAAACAGTAATTTCTCCGCATTGCAAGGTGCAATTCTGAAATTTTTTGCTTTTTCCTGCTCCTCTTAGCATGATAAAGAAGATTCAAAGAGAGTGAGATGCCAGCTCCTTTCATTCAGTCAGTAGCTTCAAACATTTCTGGACGTTTTTCAATGGCAAAAATCAATGAATATTGTAAATGCACAAACAGTAATTTCTCCGCATTGCAAGGTGCAATTCTGAAATTTTTTGCTTTTTCCTGCTCCTCTTAGCATGATAAAGAAGATTCAAAGAGAGTGAGATGCCAGCTCCTTTCATTCAGTCAGTAGCTTCAATCATTTCTGGTATATGAATAACATGATGTTTAACAATGGCAAAAATCAATGAATATTGTAAATGCACAAACAGTAATTTCTCCGCATTGCAAGGTGCAATTCTGAAATTTTTTGCTTTTTCCTGCTCCTCTTAGCATGATAAAGAAGATTCAAAGAGAGTGAGATGCCAGCTCCTTTCATTCAGTCAGTAGCTTCAATCATTTCTGGATGTTTTTCAATGGCAAAAATCAATGAATATTGTAAATGCACAAACAGTAATTTCTCCGCATTGCAAGGTGCAATTCTGAAATGTTTTGCTTTTTCCTGCTCCTCTTAGCATGATAAAGAAGATTCAAAGAGAGTGAGATGCCAGCTCCTTTCATTCAGTCAGTAGCTTCAATCATTTCTGGTATATGAATAACATGATGTTTTTCAATGGCAAAAATCAATGAATATTGTAAATGCACAAACAGTAATTTATTCGCATTGCAAGGTGCAATTCTGAAATTTTTTGGTTTTTCCTGCTCCTCTTAGCATGATAAAGAAGATTCAAAGAGAGTGAGATGCCAGCTCCTTTCATTCAGTCAGTAGCTTCAAACATTTCTGGTATATGAATAACATGATGTTTTTCAATGGCAAAAATCAATGAATATTGTAAATGCACAAACAGTAATTTCTCCGCATTGCAAGGTGCAATTCTGAAATTTTTTGCCTTTTCCTGCTCCTCTTAGCATGATAAAGAAGATTCAAAGAGAGTGAGATGCCAGCTCCTTTCATTCAGTCAGTAGCTTCAATCATTTCTGGACGTTTTTCAATGGCAAAAATCAATGAATATTGTAAATGCACAAACAGTAATTTCTCCGCATTGCAAGGTGCAATTCTGAAATTTTTTGCTTTTTCCTGCTCCTCTTAGCATGATAAAGAAGATTCAAAGAGAGTGAGATTCCAGCTCCTTTCATTCAGTCAGTAGCTTCAAACATTTCTGGTATATGAATAACATGATGTTTTTCAATGGCAAAAATCAATGAATATTGTAAATGCACAAACAGTAATTTCTCCGCATTGCAAGGTGCAATTCTGAAATTTTTTGCTTTTTCCTGCTCCTCTTAGCATGATAAAGAAGATTCAAAGAGAGTGAGATGCCAGCTCCTTTCATTCAGTCAGTAGCTTCAATCATTTCTGGACGTTTTTCAATGGCAAAAATCAATGAATATTGTAAATGCACAAACAGTAATTTCTCCGCATTGCAAGGTGCAATTCTGAAATTTTTTGCTTTTTCCTGCTCCTCTTAGCATGATAAAGAAGATTCAAAGAGAGTGAGATGCCAGCTCCTTTCATTCAGTCAGTAGCTTCAATCATTTCTGGTATATGAATAACATGATGTTTTTCAATGGCAAAAATCAATGAATATTGTAAATGCACAAACAGTAATTTCTCCGCATTGCAAGGTGCAATTCTGAAATTTTTTGCTTTTTCCTGCTCCTCTTAGCATGATAAAGAAGATTCAAAGAGAGTGAGATGCCAGCTCCTTTCATTCAGTCAGTAGCTTCAATCATTTCTGGACGTTTTTCAATGGCAAAAATCAATGAATATTGTAAATGCACAAACAGTAATTTCTCCGCATTGCAAGGTGCAATTCTGAAATTTTTTGCTTTTTCCTGCTCCTCTTAGCATGATAAAGAAGATTCAAAGAGAGTGACATGCCAGCTCCTTTCATTCAGTCAGTAGCTTCAAACATTTCTGGTATATGAATAACATGATGTTTTTCAATGGCAAAAATCAATGAATATTGTAAATGCACAAACAGTAATTTCTCCGCATTGCAAGGTGCAATTCTGAAATTTTTTGCTTTTTCCTGCTCCTCTTAGCATGATAAAGAAGATTCAAAGAGAGTGAGATGCCAGCTCCTTTCATTCAGTCAGTAGCTTCAATCATTTCTGGTATATGAATAACATGATGTTTTTCAATGGCAAAAATCAATGAATATTGTAAATGCACAAACAGTAATTTCTCCGCATTGCAAGGTGCAATTCTGAAATTTTTTGCTTTTTCCTGCTCCTCTTAGCATGATAAAGAAGATTCAAAGAGAGTGAGATGCCAGCTCCTTTCATTCAGTCAGTAGCTTCAAACATTTCTGGACGTTTTTCAATGGCAAAAATCAATGAATATTGTAAATGCACAAACAGTAATTTCTCCGCATTGCAAGGTGCAATTCTGAAATTTTTTGCTTTTTCCTGCTCCTCTTAGCATGATAAAGAAGATTCAAAGAGAGTGAGATGCCAGCTCCTTTCATTCAGTCAGTAGCTTCAATCATTTCTGGTATATGAATAACATGATGTTTAACAATGGCAAAAATCAATGAATATTGTAAATGCACAAACAGTAATTTCTCCGCATTGCAAGGTGCAATTCTGAAATTTTTTGCTTTTTCCTGCTCCTCTTAGCATGATAAAGAAGATTCAAAGAGAGTGAGATGCCAGCTCCTTTCATTCAGTCAGTAGCTTCAATCATTTCTGGATGTTTTTCAATGGCAAAAATCAATGAATATTGTAAATGCACAAACAGTAATTTCTCCGCATTGCAAGGTGCAATTCTGAAATGTTTTGCTTTTTCCTGCTCCTCTTAGCATGATAAAGAAGATTCAAAGAGAGTGAGATGCCAGCTCCTTTCATTCAGTCAGTAGCTTCAATCATTTCTGGTATATGAATAACATGATGTTTTTCAATGGCAAAAATCAATGAATATTGTAAATGCACAAACAGTAATTTATTCGCATTGCAAGGTGCAATTCTGAAATTTTTTGGTTTTTCCTGCTCCTCTTAGCATGATAAAGAAGATTCAAAGAGAGTGAGATGCCAGCTCCTTTCATTCAGTCAGTAGCTTCAAACATTTCTGGTATATGAATAACATGATGTTTTTCAATGGCAAAAATCAATGAATATTGTAAATGCACAAACAGTAATTTCTCCGCATTGCAAGGTGCAATTCTGAAATTTTTTGCCTTTTCCTGCTCCTCTTAGCATGATAAAGAAGATTCAAAGAGAGTGAGATGCCAGCTCCTTTCATTCAGTCAGTAGCTTCAATCATTTCTGGACGTTTTTCAATGGCAAAAATCAATGAATATTGTAAATGCACAAACAGTAATTTCTCCGCATTGCAAGGTGCAATTCTGAAATTTTTTGCTTTTTCCTGCTCCTCTTAGCATGATAAAGAAGATTCAAAGAGAGTGAGATTCCAGCTCCTTTCATTCAGTCAGTAGCTTCAAACATTTCTGGTATATGAATAACATGATGTTTTTCAATGGCAAAAATCAATGAATATTGTAAATGCACAAACAGTAATTTCTCCGCATTGCAAGGTGCAATTCTGAAATTTTTTGCTTTTTCCTGCTCCTCTTAGCATGATAAAGAAGATTCAAAGAGAGTGAGATGCCAGCTCCTTTCATTCAGTCAGTAGCTTCAATCATTTCTGGACGTTTTTCAAAGGCAAAAATCAATGAATATTGTAAATGCACAAACAGTAATTTCTCCGCATTGCAAGGTGCAATTCTGAAATTTTTTGCTTTTTCCTGCTCCTCTTAGCATGATAAAGAAGATTCAAAGAGAGTGAGATGCCAGCTCCTTTCATTCAGTCAGTAGCTTCAATCATTTCTGGACGTTTTTCAATGGCAAAAATCAATGTATATTGTAAATGCACAAACAGTAATTTCTCCGCATTGCAAGGTGCAATTCTGAAATTTTTTGCTTTTTCCTGCTCCTCTTAGCATGATAAAGAAGATTCAAAGAGAGTGAGATGCCAGCTCCTTTCATTCAGTCAGTAGCTTCAAACATTTCTGGTATATGAATAACATGATGTTTTTCAATGGCAAAAATCAATGAATATTGTAAATGCACAAACAGTAATTTCTCCGCATTGCAAGGTGCAATTCTGAAATTTTTTGCTTTTTCCTGCTCCTCTTAGCATGATAAAGAAGATTCAAAGAGAGTGAGATGCCAGCTCCTTTCATTCAGTCAGTAGCTTCAATCATTTCTGGTATATGAATAACATGATGTTTTTCAATGGCAAAAATCAATGAATATTGTAAATGCACAAACAGTAATTTCTCCGCATTGCAAGGTGCAATTCTGAAATTTTTTGCTTTTTCCTGCTCCTCTTAGCATGATAAAGAAGATTCAAAGAGAGTGAGATGCCAGCTCCTTTCATTCAGTCAGTAGCTTCAATCATTTCTGGACGTTTTTCAATGGCAAAAATCAATGAATATTGTAAATGCACAAACAGTAATTTCTCCGCATTGCAAGGTGCAATTCTGAAATTTTTTGCTTTTTCCTGCTCCTTTTAGCATGATAAAGAAGATTCAAAGAGAGTGACATGCCAGCTCCTTTCATTCAGTCAGTAGCTTCAAACATTTCTGGTATATGAATAACATGATGTTTTTCAATGGCAAAAATCAATGAATATTGTAAATGCACAAACAGTAATTTCTCCGCATTGCAAGGAGCAATTCTGAAATTTTTTGCATTTTCCTGCTCCTCTTAGCATGATAAAGAAGATTCAAAGAGAGTGAGATGCCAGCTCCTTTCATTCAGTCAGTAGCTTCAATCATTTCTGGACGTTTTTCAATGGCAAAAATCAATGAATATTGTAAATGCACAAACAGTATTTTCTCCGCATTGCAAGGTGCAATTCTGAAATTTTTTGCTTTTTCCTGCTCCTCTTAGCATGATAAAGAAGATTCAAAGAGAGTGAGATGCCAGCTCCTTTCATTCAGTCAGTAGCTTCAAACATTTCTGGACGTTTTTCAATGGCAAAAATCAATGAATATTGTAAATGCACAAACAGTAATTTCTCCGCATTGCAAGGTGCAATTCTGAAATTTTTTGCTTTTTCCTGCTCCTCTTAGCATGATAAAGAAGATTCAAAGAGAGTGAGATGCCAGCTCCTTTCATTCAGTCAGTAGCTTCAAACATTTCTGGACGTTTTTCAATGGCAAAAATCAATGAATATTGTAAATGCACAAACAGTAATTTCTCCGCATTGCAAGGTGCAATTCTGAAATTTTTTGCTTTTTCCTGCTCCTCTTAGCATGATAAAGAAGATTCAAAGAGAGTGAGATGCCAGCTCCTTTCATTCAGTCAGTAGCTTCAATCATTTCTGGTATATGAATAACATGATGTTTAACAATGGCAAAAATCAATGAATATTGTAAATGCACAAACAGTAATTTCTCCGCATTGCAAGGTGCAATTCTGAAATTTTTTGCTTTTTCCTGCTCCTCTTAGCATGATAAAGAAGATTCAAAGAGAGTGAGATGCCAGCTCCTTTCATTCAGTCAGTAGCTTCAATCATTTCTGGACGTTTTTCAATGGCAAAAATCAATGAATATTGTAAATGCACAAACAGTAATTTCTCCGCATTGCAAGGTGCAATTCTGAAATTTTTTGCTTTTTCCTGCTCCTCTTAGCATGATAAAGAAGATTCAAACAGAGTGAGATGCCAGCTCCTTTCATTCAGTCAGTAGCTTCAATCATTTCTGGACGTTTTTCAATGGCAAAAATCAATGAATATTGTAAATGCACAAACAGTAATTTCTCCGTATTGCAAGGTGCAATTCTGAAATTTTTTGCTTTTTCCTGCTCCTCTTAGCATGATAAAGAAGATTCAAAGAGAGTGAGATGCCAGCTCCTTTCATTCAGTCAGTAGCTTCAATCATTTCTGGACGTTTTTCAATGGCAAAAAATCAATGAATATTGTAAATGCACAAGCAGTAATTTCTCCGCATTGCAAGGTGCAATTCTGAAATTTTTTGCTTTTTCCTGCTCCTCTTAGCATGATAAAGAAGATTCAAAGAGACTGAGATGCCAGCTCCTTTCATTCAGTCAGTAGCTTCAATCATTTCTGGACGTTTTTCAATGGCAAAAATCAATGAATATTGTAAATGCACAAACAGTAATTTCTCCGCATTGCAAGGTGCAATTCTGAAATTTTTTACTTTTTCCTGCTCCTCTTAGCATGAAAAAGAAGATTCAAAGAGAGTGAGATGCCAGCTCCTTTCATTCAGTCAGTAGCTTCAATCATTTCTGGTATATGAATAACATGATGTTTTTCAATGGCAAAAATCAATGAATATTGTAAATGCACAAACAGTAATTTCTAAGCATTGCAAGGTGCAATTCTGAAATTTTTTGCTTTTTCCTGCTCCTCTTAGCATGATAAAGAAGATTCAAAGAGAGTGAGATGCCAGCTCCTTTCATTCAGTCAGTAGCTTCAATCATTTCTGGACGTTTTTCAATGGCAAAAATCAATGAATATTGTAAATGCACAAACAGTAATTTCTCCGCATTGCAAGGTGCAATTCTGAAATTTTTTGCTTTTTCCTGCTCCTCTTAGCATGATAAAGAAGATTCAAAGAGAGTGAGATGCCAGCTCCTTTCATTCAGTCAGTAGCTTCAATCATTTCTGGTATATGAATAACATGATGTTTTTCAATGGCAAAAATCAATGAATATTGTAAATGCACAAACAGTAATTTCTCCGCATTGCAAGGTGCAATTCTGAAATTTTTTGCTTTTTCCTGCTCCTCTTAGCATGATAAAGAAGATTCAAAGAGAGTGAGATGCCAGCTCCTTTCATTCAGTCAGTAGCTTCAAACATTTCTGGACGTTTTTCAATGGCAAAAATCAATGAATATTGTAAATGCACAAACAGTAATTTCTCCGCATTGCAAGGTGCAATTCTGAAATTTTTTGCTTTTTCCTGCTCCTCTTAGCATGATAAAGAAGATTCAAAGAGAGTGAGATGCCAGCTCCTTTCATTCAGTCAGTAGCTTCAATCATTTCTGGTATATGAATAACATGATGTTTAACAATGGCAAAAATCAATGAATATTGTAAATGCACAAACAGTAATTTCTCCGCATTGCAAGGTGCAATTCTGAAATTTTTTGCTTTTTCCTGCTCCTCTTAGCATGATAAAGAAGATTCAAAGAGAGTGAGATGCCAGCTCCTTTCATTCAGTCAGTAGCTTCAATCATTTCTGGATGTTTTTCAATGGCAAAAATCAATGAATATTGTAAATGCACAAACAGTAATTTCTCCGCATTGCAAGGTGCAATTCTGAAATGTTTTGCTTTTTCCTGCTCCTCTTAGCATGATAAAGAAGATTCAAAGAGAGTGAGATGCCAGCTCCTTTCATTCAGTCAGTAGCTTCAATCATTTCTGGTATATGAATAACATGATGTTTTTCAATGGCAAAAATCAATGAATATTGTAAATGCACAAACAGTAATTTATTCGCATTGCAAGGTGCAATTCTGAAATTTTTTGGTTTTTCCTGCTCCTCTTAGCATGATAAAGAAGATTCAAAGAGAGTGAGATGCCAGCTCCTTTCATTCAGTCAGTAGCTTCAAACATTTCTGGTATATGAATAACATGATGTTTTTCAATGGCAAAAATCAATGAATATTGTAAATGCACAAACAGTAATTTCTCCGCATTGCAAGGTGCAATTCTGAAATTTTTTGCCTTTTCCTGCTCCTCTTAGCATGATAAAGAAGATTCAAAGAGAGTGAGATGCCAGCTCCTTTCATTCAGTCAGTAGCTTCAATCATTTCTGGACGTTTTTCAATGGCAAAAATCAATGAATATTGTAAATGCACAAACAGTAATTTCTCCGCATTGCAAGGTGCAATTCTGAAATTTTTTGCTTTTTCCTGCTCCTCTTAGCATGATAAAGAAGATTCAAAGAGAGTGAGATTCCAGCTCCTTTCATTCAGTCAGTAGCTTCAAACATTTCTGGTATATGAATAACATGATGTTTTTCAATGGCAAAAATCAATGAATATTGTAAATGCACAAACAGTAATTTCTCCGCATTGCAAGGTGCAATTCTGAAATTTTTTGCTTTTTCCTGCTCTTCTTAGCATGATAAAGAAGATTCAAAGAGAGTGAGATGCCAGCTCCTTTCATTCAGTCAGTAGCTTCAATCATTTCTGGACGTTTTTCAATGGCAAAAATCAATGAATATTGTAAATGCACAAACAGTAATTTCTCCGCATTGCAAGGTGCAATTCTGAAATTTTTTGCTTTTTCCTGCTCCTCTTAGCATGATAAAGAAGATTCAAAGAGAGTGAGATGCCAGCTCCTTTCATTCAGTCAGTAGCTTCAATCATTTCTGGTATATGAATAACATGATGTTTTTCAATGGCAAAAATCAATGAATATTGTAAATGCACAAACAGTAATTTCTCCGCATTGCAAGGTGCAATTCTGAAATTTTTTGCTTTTTCCTGCTCCTCTTAGCATGATAAAGAAGATTCAAAGAGAGTGAGATGCCAGCTCCTTTCATTCAGTCAGTAGCTTCAATCATTTCTGGACGTTTTTCAATGGCAAAAATCAATGAATATTGTAAATGCACAAACAGTAATTTCTCCGCATTGCAAGGTGCAATTCTGAAATTTTTTGCTTTTTCCTGCTCCTCTTAGCATGATAAAGAAGATTCAAAGAGAGTGACATGCCAGCTCCTTTCATTCAGTCAGTAGCTTCAAACATTTCTGGTATATGAATAACATGATGTTTTTCAATGGCAAAAATCAATGAATATTGTAAATGCACAAACAGTAATTTCTCCGCATTGCAAGGTGCAATTCTGAAATTTTTTGCTTTTTCCTGCTCCTCTTAGCATGATAAAGAAGATTCAAAGAGAGTGAGATGCCAGCTCCTTTCATTCAGTCAGTAGCTTCAATCATTTCTGGACGTTTTTCAATGGCAAAAATCAATGAATATTGTAAATGCACAAACAGTAATTTCTCCGCATTGCAAGGTGCAATTCCGAAATTTTTTGCTTTTTCCTGCTCCTCTTAGCATGATAAAGAAGATTCAAAGAGAGTGAGATGCCAGCTCCTTTCATTCAGTCGGTAGGTTCAATCATTTCTGGACGTTTTTCAATGGCAAAAATCAATGAATATTGTAAATGCACAAACAGTAATTTCTCCGCATTGCAAGGTGCAATTCTGAAATTTTTTGCTTTTTCCTGCTCCTCTTAGCATGATAAAGAAGATTCAAAGAGAGTGAGATGCCAGCTCCTTTCATTCAGTCAGTAGCTTCAATCATTTCTGGACGTTTTTCAATGGCAAAAATCAATGAATATTGTAAATGCACAAACAGTAATTTCTCCGCATTGCAAGGTGCAATTCTGAAATTTTTTGCTTTTTCCTGCTCCTCTTAGCATGATAAAGAAGATTCAAAGAGAGTGAGATGCCAGCTCCTTTCATTCAGTCAGTAGCTTCAATCATTTCTGGACGTTTTTCAATGGCAAAAATCAATGTATATTGTAAATGCACAAACAGTAATTTCTCCACATTGCAAGGTGCAATTCTGAAATTTTTTGCTTTTTCCTGCTCCTCTTAGCATGATAAAGAAGATTCAAAGAGAGTGAGATGCCAGCTCCTTTCATTCAGTCAGTAGCTTCAATCATTTCTGGACGTTTTTCAATGGCAAAAATCAATGTATATTGTAAATGCACAAACAGTAATTTCTCCGCATTGCAAGGTGCAATTCTGAAATTTTTTGCTTTTTCCTGCTCCTCTTAGCATGATAAAGAAGATTCAAAGAGAGTGAGATGCCAGCTCCTTTCATTCAGTCAGTAGCTTCAATCATTTCTGGACGTTTTTCAATGGCAAAAATCAATGAATATTGTAAATGCACAAACAGTAATTTCTCCGCATTGCAAGGTGCAATTCTGAAATTTTTTGCTTTTTCCTGCTCCTCTTAGCATGATAAAGAAGATTCAAAGAGAGTGAGATGCCAGCTCCTTTCATTCAGTCAGTAGCTTCAAACATTTCTGGTATATGAATAACATGATGTTTTTCAATGGCAAAAATCAATGAATTTTGTAAATGCACAAACAGCAATTTCTCCGCATTGCAAGGTGCAATTCTGAAATTTTTTGCTTTTTCCTGCTCCTCTTAGCATGATAAAGAAGATTCAAAGAGAGTGAGATGCCAGCTCCTTTCATTCAGTCAGTAGCTTCAATCATTTCTGGACGTTTTTCAATGGCAAAAATCAATGAATATTGTAAATGCACAAACAGTAATTTCTCCGCATTGCGAGGTGCAATTCTGAAATTTTTTGCTTTTTCCTGCTCCTCTTAGCATGATAAAGAAGATTCAAAGAGAGTGAGATGCCAGCTCCTTTCATTTAGTCAGTAGCTTCAATCATTTCTGGTATATGAATAACATGATGTTTTTCAATGGCAAAAATCAATGAATATTGTAAATGCACAAACAGTAATTTCTCCGCATTGCAAGGTGCAATTCTGAAATTTTTTGCTTTTTCCTGCTCCTCTTAGCATGATAAAGAAGATTCAAAGAGAGTGAGATGCCAGCTCCTTTCATTCAGTCAGTAGCTTCAATCATTTCTGGTATATGAATAACATGATGTTTTTCAATGGCAAAAATCAATGAATATTGTAAATGCACAAACAGTAATTTATTCGCATTGCAAGGTGCAATTCTGAAATTTTTTGCTTTTTCCTGCTCCTCTTAGCATGATAAAGAAGATTCAAAGAGAGTGAGATGCCAGCTCCTTTCATTCAGTCAGTAGCTTCAAACATTTCTGGTATATGAATAACATGATGTTTTTCTATGGCAAAAATCAATGAATATTGTAAATGCACAAACAGTAATTTCTCCGCATTGCAAGGTGCAATTCTGAAATTTTTTGCCTTTTCCTGCTCCTCTTAGCATGATAAAGAAGATTCAAAGAGAGTGAGATGCCAGCTCCTTTCATTCAGTCAGTAGCTTCAATCATTTCTGGACGTTTTTCAATGGCAAAAATCAATGAATATTGTAAATGCACAAACAGTAATTTCTCCGCATTGCAAGGTGCAATTCTGAAATTTTTTGCTTTTTCCTGCTCCTCTTAGCATGATAAAGAAGATTCAAAGAGAGTGAGATGCCAGCTCCTTTCATTCAGTCAGTAGCTTCAAACATTTCTGGTATATGAATAACATGATGTTTTTCAATGGCAAAAATCAATGAATATTGTAAATGCACAAACAGTAATTTCTCCGCATTGCAAGGTGCAATTCTGAAATTTTTTGCTTTTTCCTGCTCCTCTTAGCATGATAAAGAAGATTCAAAGAGAGTGAGATGCCAGCTCCTTTCATTCAGTCAGTAGCTTCAATCATTTCTGGACATTTTTCAATGGCAAAAATCAATGAATATTGTAAATGCACAAACAGTAATTTCTCCGCATTGCAAGGTGCAATTCTGAAATTTTTTGCTTTTTCCTGCTCCTCTTAGCATGATAAAGAAGATTCAAAGAGAGTGAGATGCCCGCTCCTTTCATTCAGTCAGTAGCTTCAATCATTTCTGGTATATGAATAACATGATGTTTTTCAATGGCAAAAATCAATGAATATTGTAAATGCACAAACAGTAATTTCTCCGCATTGCAAGGTGCAATTCTGAAATTTTTTGCTTTTTCCTGCTCCTCTTAGCATGATAAAGAAGATTCAAAGAGAGTGAGATGCCAGCTCCTTTCATTCAGTCAGTAGCTTCAATCATTTCTGGACGTTTTTCAATGGCAAAAATCAATGAATATTGTAAATGCACAAACAGTAATTTCTCCGCATTGCAAGGTGCAATTCTGAAATTTTTTGCTTTTTCCTGCTCCTTTTAGCATGATAAAGAAGATTCAAAGAGAGTGACATGCCAGCTCCTTTCATTCAGTCAGTAGCTTCAAACATTTCTGGTATATGAATAACATGATGTTTTTCAATGGCAAAAATCAATGAATATTGTAAATGCACAAACAGTAATTTCTCCGCATTGCAAGGAGCAATTCTGAAATTTTTTGCATTTTCCTGCTCCTCTTAGCATGATAAAGAAGATTCAAAGAGAGTGAGATGCCAGCTCCTTTCATTCAGTCAGTAGCTTCAAACATTTCTGGACGTTTTTCAATGGCAAAAATCAATGAATATTGTAAATGCACAAACAGTAATTTCTCCGCATTGCAAGGTGCAATTCTGAAATTTTTTGCTTTTTCCTGCTCCTCTTAGCATGATAAAGAAGATTCAAAGAGAGTGAGATGCCAGCTCCTTTCATTCAGTCAGTAGCTTCAATCATTTCTGGTATATGAATAACATGATGTTTAACAATGGCAAAAATCAATGAATATTGTAAATGCACAAACAGTAATTTCTCCGCATTGCAAGGTGCAATTCTGAAATTTTTTGCTTTTTCCTGCTCCTCTTAGCATGATAAAGAAGATTCAAAGAGAGTGAGATGCCAGCTCCTTTCATTCAGTCAGTAGCTTCAATCATTTCTGGATGTTTTTCAATGGCAAAAATCAATGAATATTGTAAATGCACAAACAGTAATTTCTCCGCATTGCAAGGTGCAATTCTGAAATTTTTTGCTTTTTCCTGCTCCTCTTAGCATGATAAAGAAGATTCAAAGAGAGTGAGATGCCAGCTCCTTTCATTCAGTCAGTAGCTTCAATCATTTCTGGACGTTTTTCAACGGCAAAAATCAATGAATATTGTAAATGCACAAGCAGTAATTTCTCCGCATTGCAAGGTGCAATTCTGAAATTTTTTGCTTTTTCCTGCTCCTCTTAGCATGATAAAGAAGATTCAAAGAGACTGAGATGCCAGCTCCTTTCATTCAGTCAGTAGCTTCAATCATTTCTGGACGTTTTTCAATGGCAAAAATCAATGAATATTGTAAATGCACAAACAGTAATTTCTCCGCATTGCAAGGTGCAATTCTGAAATTTTTTACTTTTTCCTGCTCCTCTTAGCATGAAAAAGAAGATTCAAAGAGAGTGAGATGCCAGCTCCTTTCATTCAGTCAGTAGCTTCAATCATTTCTGGTATATGAATAACATGATGTTTTTCAATGGCAAAAATCAATGAATATTGTAAATGCACAAACAGTAATTTCTCCGCATTGCAAGGTGCAATTCTGAAATTTTTTGCTTTTTCCTGCTCCTCTTAGCATGATAAAGAAGATTCAAAGAGAGTGAGATGCCAGCTCCTTTCATTCAGTCAGTAGCTTCAATCATTTCTGGACGTTTTTCAATGGCAAAAATCAATGAATATTGTAAATGCACAAACAGTAATTTCTCCGCATTGCAAGGTGCAATTCTGAAATTTTTTGCTTTTTCCTGCTCCTCTTAGCATGATAAAGAAGATTCAAAGAGAGTGAGATGCCAGCTCCTTTCATTCAGTCAGTAGCTTCAATCATTTCTGGTATATGAATAACATGATGTTTTTCAATGGCAAAAATCAATGAATATTGTAAATGCACAAACAGTAATTTCTCCGCATTGCAAGGTGCAATTCTGAAATTTTTTGCTTTTTCCTGCTCCTCTTAGCATGATAAAGAAGATTCAAAGAGAGTGAGATGCCAGCTCCTTTCATTCAGTCAGTAGCTTCAAACATTTCTGGACGTTTTTCAATGGCAAAAATCAATGAATATTGTAAATGCACAAACAGTAATTTCTCCACATTGCAAGGTGCAATTCTGAAATTTTTTGCTTTTTCCTGCTCCTCTTAGCATGATAAAGAAGATTCAAAGAGAGTGAGATGCCAGCTCCTTTCATTCAGTCAGTAGCTTCAATCATTTCTGGTATATGAATAACATGATGTTTAACAATGGCAAAAATCAATGAATATTGTAAATGCACAAACAGTAATTTCTCCGCATTGCAAGGTGCAATTCTGAAATTTTTTGCTTTTTCCTGCTCCTCTTAGCATGATAAAGAAGATTCAAAGAGAGTGAGATGCCAGCTCCTTTCATTCAGTCAGTAGCTTCAATCATTTCTGGATGTTTTTCAATGGCAAAAATCAATGAATATTGTAAATGCACAAACAGTAATTTCTCCGCATTGCAAGGTGCAATTCTGAAATTTTTTGCTTTTTCCTGCTCCTCTTAGCATGATAAAGAAGATTCAAAGAGAGTGAGATGCCAGCTCCTTTCATTCAGTCAGTAGCTTCAATCATTTCTGGACGTTTTTCAACGGCAAAAATCAATGAATATTGTAAATGCACAAACAGTAATTTCTCCGCATTGCAAGGTGCAATTCTGAAATTTTTTGCTTTTTCCTGCTCCTCTTAGCATGATAAAGAAGTTTCAAAGAGAGTGAGATGCCAGCTCCTTTCATTCAGTCAGTAGCTTCAATCATTTCTGGACGTTTTTCAATGGCAAAAATCAATGAATATTGTAAATGCACAAACAGTAATTTCTCCGCATTGCAAGGTGCAATTCTAAAATTTTTTGCTTTTTCCTGCTCCTCTTAGCATGATAAAGAAGATTCAAAGAGAGTGAGATGCCAGCTCCTTTCATTCAGTCAGTAGCTTCAATCATTTCTGGACGTTTTTCAATGGCAAAAATCAATGAATATTGTAAATGCACAAACAGTAATTTCTCCGTATTGCAAGGTGCAATTCTGAAATTTTTTGCTTTTTCCTGCTCCTCTTTGCATGATAAAGAAGATTCAAAGAGAGTGAGATGCCAGCTCCTTTCATTCAGTCAGTAGCTTCAATCATTTCTGGACGTTTTTCAATGGCAAAAATCAATGAATATTGTAAATGCACAAGCAGTAATTTCTCCGCATTGCAAGGTGCAATTCTGAAATTTTTTGCTTTTTCCTGCTCCTCTTAGCATGATAAAGAAGATTCAAAGAGACTGAGATGCCAGCTCCTTTCATTCAGTCAGTAGCTTCAATCATTTCTGGACGTTTTTCAATGGCAAAAATCAATGAATATTGTAAATGCACAAACAGTAATTTCTCCGCATTGCAAGGTGCAATTCTGAAATTTTTTACTTTTTCCTGCTCCTCTTAGCATGAAAAAGAAGATTCAAAGAGAGTGAGATGCCAGCTCCTTTCATTCAGTCAGTAGCTTCAATCATTTCTGGTATATGAATAACATGATGTTTTTCAATGGCAAAAATCAATGAATATTGTAAATGCACAAACAGTAATTTCTCCGCATTGCAAGGTGCAATTCTGAATTTTTTTGCTTTTTCCTGCTCCTCTTAGCATGATAAAGAAGATTCAAAGAGAGTGAGATGCCAGCTCCTTTCATTCAGTCAGTAGCTTCAATCATTTCTGGACGTTTTTCAATGGCAAAAATCAATGAATATTGTAAATGCACAAACAGTAATTTCTCCGCATTGCAAGGTGCAATTCTGAAATTTTTTGCTTTTTCCTGCTCCTCTTAGCATGATAAAGAAGATTCAAAGAGAGTGAGATGCCAGCTCCTTTCATTCAGTCAGTAGCTTCAATCATTTCTGGTATATGAATAACATGATGTTTTTCAATGGCAAAAATCAATGAATATTGTAAATGCACAAACAGTAATTTCTCCGCATTGCAAGGTGCAATTCTGAAATTTTTTGCTTTTTCCTGCTCCTCTTAGCATGATAAAGAAGATTCAAAGAGAGTGAGATGCCAGCTCCTTTCATTCAGTCAGTAGCTTCAATCATTTCTGGTATATGAATAACATGTTTTTCAATGGCAAAAATCAATGAATATTGTAAATGCACAAACAGTAATTTCTCCGCATTGCAAGGTGCAATTCTGAAATTTTTTGCCTTTTCCTGCTCCTCTTAGCATGATAAAGAAGATTCAAAGAGAGTGAGATGCCAGCTCCTTTCATTCAGTCAGTAGCTTCAATCATTTCTGGACGTTTTTCAATGGCAAAAATCAATGAATATTGTAAATGCACAAACAGTAATTTCTCCGCATTGCAAGGTGCAATTCTGAAATTTTTTGCTTTTTCCTGCTCCTCTTAGCATGATAAAGAAGATTCAAAGAGAGTGAGATGCCAGCTCCTTTCATTCAGTCAGTAGCTTCAAACATTTCTGGTATATGAATAACATGATGTTTTTCAATGGCAAAAATCAATGAATATTGTAAATGCACAAACAGTAATTTCTCCGCATTGCAAGGTGCAATTCTGAAATTTTTTGCTTTTTCCTGCTCCTCTTAGCATGATAAAGAAGATTCAAAGAGAGTGAGATGCCAGCTCCTTTCATTCAGTCAGTAGCTTCAATCATTTCTGGACGTTTTTCAATGGCAAAAATCAATGAATATTGTAAATGCACAAACAGTAATTTCTCCGCATTGCAAGGTGCAATTCTGAAATTTTTTGCTTTTTCCTGCTCCTCTTAGCATGATAAAGAAGTTTCAAAGAGAGTGAGATGCCAGCTCCTTTCATTCAGTCAGTAGCTTCAATCATTTCTGGTATATGAATAACATGATGTTTTTCAATGGCAAAAATAAATGAATATTGTAAATGCACAAACAGTAATTTCTCCGCATTGCAAGGTGCAATTCTGAAATTTTTTGCTTTTTCCTGCTCCTCTTAGCATGATAAAGAAGATTCAAAGAGAGTGAGATGCCAGCTCCTTTAATTCAGTCAGTAGCTTCAATCATTTCTGGATGTTTTTCAATGGCAAAAATCAATGAATATTGTAAATGCACAAACAGTAATTTCTCCGCATTGCAAGGTGCAATTCTGAAATTTTTTGCTTTTTCCTGCTCCTCTTAGCATGATAAAGAAGATTCAAAGAGAGTGAGATGCCAGCTCCTTTCATTCAGTCAGTAGCTTCAAACATTTCTGGAATATGAATAACATGATGTTTTTCAATGGCAAAAATCAATGAATATTGTAAATGCACAAACAGTAATTTCTCCGCATTGCAAGGTGCAATTCTGAAATTTTTTGCTTTTTCCTGCTCCTCTTAGCATGATAAAGAAGATTCAAAGAGAGTGAGATGCCAGCTCCTTTCATTCAGTCAGTAGCTTCAATCATTTCTGGACGTTTTTCAATGGCAAAAATCAATGAATATTGTAAATGCACAAACAGTAATTTCTCCGCATTGCAAGGTGCAATTCTGAAATTTTTTGCTTTTTCCTGCTCCTCTTAGCATGATAAAGAAGATTCAAAGAGAATGAGATGCCAGCTCCTTTCATTCAGTCAGTAGCTTCAATCATTTCTGGACGTTTTTCAACGGCAAAAATCAATGAATATTGTAAATGCACAAACAGTAATTTCTCCGCATTGCAAGGTGCAATTCTGAAATTTTTTGCTTTTTCCTGCTCCTCTTAGCATGATAAAGAAGATTCAAAGAGAGTGAGATGCCAGCTCCTTTCATTCAGTCAGTAGCTTCAATCATTTCTGGACGTTTTTCAATAGCAAAAATCAATGAATATTGTAAATGCACAAACAGTAATTTCTCCGCATTGCAAGGTGCAATTCTGAAATTTTTTGCTTTTTCCTGCTCCTCTTAGCATGATAAAGAAGATTCAAAGAGAGTGAGATGCCAGCTCCTTTAATTCAGTCAGTAGCTTCAATCATTTCTGGACGTTTTTCAATGGCAAAAATCAATGAATATTGTAAATGCACAAACAGTAATTTCTCCGCATTGCAAGGTGCAATTCTGAAATTTTTTGCTTTTTCCTGCTCCTCTTAGCATGATAAAGAAGATTCAAAGAGAGTGAGATGCCAGCTCCTTTCATTCAGTCAGTAGCTTCAAACATTTCTGGAATATGAATAACATGATGTTTTTCAATGGCAAAAATCAATGAATATTGTAAATGCACAAACAGTAATTTCTCCGCATTGCAAGGTGCAATTCTGAAATTTTTTGCTTTTTCCTGCTCCTCTTAGCATGATAAAGAAGATTCAAAGAGAGTGAGATGCCAGCTCCTTTCATTCAGTCAGTAGCTTCAATCATTTCTGGACGTTTTTCAATGGCAAAAATCAATGAATATTGTAAATGCACAAACAGTAATTTCTCCGCATTGCAAGGTGCAATTCTGAAATTTTTTGCTTTTTCCTGCTCCTCTTAGCATGATAAAGAAGATTCAAAGAGAATGAGATGCCAGCTCCTTTCATTCAGTCAGTAGCTTCAATCATTTCTGGACGTTTTTCAACGGCAAAAATCAATGAATATTGTAAATGCACAAACAGTAATTTCTCCGCATTGCAAGGTGCAATTCTGAAATTTTTTGCTTTTTCCTGCTCCTCTTAGCATGATAAAGAAGATTCAAAGAGAGTGAGATGCCAGCTCCTTTCATTCAGTCAGTAGCTTCAATCATTTCTGGACGTTTTTCAATAGCAAAAATCAATGAATATTGTAAATGCACAAACAGTAATTTCTCCGCATTGCAAGGTGCAATTCTGAAATTTTTTGCTTTTTCCTGCTCCTCTTAGCATGATAAAGAAGATTCAAAGAGAGTGAGATGCCAGCTCCTTTCATTCAGTCAGTAGCTTTAATCATTTCTGGACGTTTTTCAATGGCAAAAATCAATGAATATTGTAAATGCACAAACAGTAATTTCTCCGCATTGCAAGGTGCAATTCTGAAATTTTTTGCTTTTTCCTGCTCCTCTTAGCATGATAAAGAAGATTCAAAGAGAGTGAGATGCCAGCTCCTTTCATTCAGTCAGTAGCTTCAATCATTTCTGGAGGTTTTTCAATGGCAAAAATCAATGAATATTGTAAATGCACAAGCAGTAATTTCTCCGCATTGCAAGTTGCAATTCTGAAATTTTTTGCTTTTTCCTGCTCCTCTTAGCATGATAAAGAAGATTCAAAGAGAGTGAGATGCCAGCTCCTTTCATTCAGTCAGTAGCTTCAATCATTTCTGGACGTTTTTCAATGGCAAAAATCAATGAATATTGTAAATGCACAAACAGTAATTTCTCCGCATTGCAAGGTGCAATTCTGAAATGTTTTGCTTTTTCCTGCTCCTCTTAGCATGAAAAAGAAGATTCAAAGAGCGTGAGATGCCAGCTCCTTTCATTCAGTCAGTAGCTTCAATCATTTCTGGTATATGAATAACATGATGTTTTTCAATGGCAAAAATCAATGAATATTGTAAATGCACAAACAGTAATTTCTCCGCATTGCAAGGTGCAATTCTGAATTTTTTTGCTTTTTCCTGCTCCTCTTAGCATGATAAAGAAGATTCAAAGAGAGTGAGATGCCAGCTCCTTTCATTCAGTCAGTAGCTTCAATCATTTCTGGACGTTTTTCAATGGCAAAAATCAATGAATATTGTAAATGCACAAGCAGTAATTTCTCCGCATTGCAAGGTGCAATTCTGAAATTTTTTGCTTTTTCCTGCTCCTCTTAGCATGATAAAGAAGATTCAAAGATAGTGAGATGCCAGCTCCTTTCAGTCAGTAGCTTCAATCATTTCTGGACATTTTTCAATGGCAAAAATCAATGAATATTGTAAATGCACAAACAGTAATTTCTCCGCATTGCAAGGTGCAATTCTGAAATTTTTTGCTTTTTCCTGCTCCTCTTAGCATGATAAAGAAGATTCAAATAGAGTGAGATGCCAGCTCCTTTCATTCAGTCAGTAGCTTCAAACATTTCTGGTATATGAATAACATGATGTTTTTCAATGGCAAAAATCAATGAATATTGTAGATGCACAAACAGTAATTTCTCCGCATTGCAAGGTGCAATTCTGAAATTTTTTGCTTTTTCCTGCTCCTCTTAGCATGATAAAGAAGATTCAAAGAGACTGAGATGCCAGCTCCTTTCATTCAGTCAGTAGCTTCAATCATTTCTGGACATTTTTCAATGGCAAAAATCAATGAATATTGTAAATGCACAAACAGTAATTTCTCCGCATTGCAAGGTGCAATTCTGAAATTTTTTGCTTTTTCCTGCTCCTCTTAGCATGATAAAGAAGATTCAAAGAGAGTGAGATGCCAGCTCCTTTCCTTCAGTCAGTAGCTTCAATCATTTCTGGACGTTTTTCAATGGCAAAAATCAATGAATATTGTAAATGCACAAACAGTAATTTCTCCGCATTGCAAGGTGCAATTCTGAAATTTTTTGCTTTTTCCTGCTCCTCTTAGCATGATAAAGAAGATTCAAAGAGAGTGAGATGCCAGCTCCTTTCATTCAGTCAGTAGCTTCAATCATTTCTGGTATATGAATAACATGATGTTTTACAATGGCAAAAATCAATGAATATTGTAAATGCACAAACAGTAATTTCTCCGCATTGCAAGGTGCAATTCTGAAATTTTTTGCTTTTTCCTGCTCCTCTTAGCATGATAAAGAAGATTCAAAGAGAGTGAGATGCCAGCTCCTTTCATTCAGTCAGTAGCTTCAATCATTTCTGGACGTTTTTCAATGGCAAAAATCAATGAATATTGTAAATGCACAAACAGTAATTTCTCCGCATTGCAAGGTGCAATTCTGAAATTTTTTGCTTTTTCCTGCTCCTCTTAGCATGATAAAGAAGATTCAAAGAGAATGAGATGCCAGCTCCTTTCATTCAGTCAGTAGCTTCAATCATTTCTGGACGTTTTTCAACGGCAAAAATCAATGAATATTGTAAATGCACAAACAGTAATTTCTCCGCATTGCAAGGTGCAATTCTGAAATTTTTTGCTTTTTCCTGCTCCTCTTAGCATGATAAAGAAGATTCAAAGAGAGTGAGATGCCAGCTCCTTTCATTCAGTCAGTAGCTTCAATCATTTCTGGACGTTTTTCAATAGCAAAAATCAATGAATATTGTAAATGCACAAACAGTAATTTCTCCGCATTGCAAGGTGCAATTCTGAAATTTTTTGCTTTTTCCTGCTCCTCTTAGCATGATAAAGAAGATTCAAAGAGAGTGAGATGCCAGCTCCTTTCATTCAGTCAGTAGCTTTAATCATTTCTGGACGTTTTTCAATGGCAAAAATCAATGAATATTGTAAATGCACAAACAGTAATTTCTCCGCATTGCAAGGTGCAATTCTGAAATTTTTTGCTTTTTCCTGCTCCTCTTAGCATGATAAAGAAGACTCAAAGAGAGTGAGATGCCAGCTCCTTTCATTCAGTCAGTAGCTTCAATCATTTCTGGAGGTTTTTCAATGGCAAAAATCAATGAATATTGTAAATGCACAAGCAGTAATTTCTCCGCATTGCAAGGTGCAATTCTGAAATGTTTTGCTTTTTCCTGCTCCTCTTAGCATGATAAAGAAGATTCAAAGAGAGTGAGATGCCAGCTCCTTTCATTCAGTCAGTAGCTTCAATCATTTCTGGACGTTTTTCAATGGCAAAAATCAATGAATATTGTAAATGCACAAACAGTAATTTCTCCGCATTGCAAGGTGCAATTCTGAAATTTTTTGCTTTTTCCTGCTCCTCTTAGCATGATAAAGAAGATTCAAATAGAGTGAGATGCCAGCTCCTTTCATTCAGTCAGTAGCTTCAAACATTTCTGGTATATGAATAACATGATGTTTTTCAATGGCAAAAATCAATGAATATTGTAGATGCACAAACAGTAATTGCTCCGCATTGCAAGGTGCAATTCTGAAATTTTTTGCTTTTTCCTGCTCCTCTTAGCATGATAAAGAAGATTCAAAGAGACTGAGATGCCAGCTCCTTTCATTCAGTCAGTAGCTTCAATCATTTCTGGACATTTTTCAATGGCAAAAATCAATGAATATTGTAAATGCACAAACAGTAATTTCTCCGCATTGCAAGGTGCAATTCTGAAATTTTTTGCTTTTTCCTGCTCCTCTTAGCATGATAAAGAAGATTCAAAGAGAGTGAGATGCCAGCTCCTTTCATTCAGTCAGTAGCTTCAATCATTTCTGGACGTTTTTCAATGGCAAAAATCAATGAATATTGTAAATGCACAAACAGTAATTTCTCCGCATTGCAAGGTGCAATTCTGAAATTTTTTGCTTTTTCCTGCTCCTCTTAGCATGATAAAGAAGATTCAAAGAGAGTGAGATGCCAGCTCCTTTCATTCAGTCAGTAGCTTCAATCATTTCTGGTATATGAATAACATGATGTTTTTCAATTGGAAAAATCAATGAATATTGTAAATGCACAAACAGTAATTTCTCCGCATTGCAAGGTGCAATTCTGAAATTTTTTGCTTTTTCCTGCTCCTCTTAGCATGATAAAGAAGATTCAAAGAGAGTGAGATGCCAGCTCCTTTCATTCAGTCAGTAGCTTCAATCATTTCTGGACGTTTTTCAATGGCAAAAATCAATGAATATTGTAAATGCACAAACAGTAATTTCTCCGCATTGCAAGGTGCAATTCTGAAATTTTTTGCTTTTTCCTGCTCCTCTTAGCATGATAAAGAAGATTCAAAGAGAGTGAGATGCCAGCTCCTTTCATTCAGTCAGTAGCTTCAAACATTTCTGGTATATGAATAACATGATGTTTTTCAATGGCAAAAATCAATGAATATTGTAAATGCACAAACAGTAATTTCTTCGCATTGCAAGGTGCAATTCTGAAATTTTTTGCTTTTTCCTGCTCCTCTTAGCATGATAAAGAAGATTCAAAGAGAGTGAGATGCCAGCTCCTTTCATTCAGTCAGTAGCTTCAAACATTTCTGGTATATGAATAACATGATGTTTTTCAATGGCAAAAATCAATGAATATTGTAAATGCACAAACAGTAATTTCTCCACATTGCAAGGTGCAATTCTGAAATTTTTTGCTTTTTCCTGCTCCTCTTAGCATGATAAAGAAGATTCAAAGAGAGTGAGATGCCAGCTCCTTTCATTCAGTCAGTAGCTTCAATCATTTCTGGACGTTTTTCAATGGCAAAAATCAATGAATATTGTAAATGCACAAACAGTAATTTCTCCGCATTGCAAGGTGCAATTCTGAAATTTTTTGCTTTTTCCTGCTCCTCTTAGCATGATAAAGAAGATTCAAAGAGAGTGAGATGCCAGCTCCTTTCATTCAGTCAGTAGCTTCAAACATTTCTGGTATATGAATAACATGATGTTTTTCAATGGCAAAAATCAATGAATATTGTAAATGCACAAACAGTAATTTCTCCGCATTGCAAGGTGCAATTCTGAAATTTTTTGCTTTTTCCTGCTCCTCTTAGCATGATAAAGAAGATTCAAAGAGAGTGAGATGAGAGCTCCTTTCATTCAGTCAGTAGCTTCAATCATTTCTGGACGTTTTTCAATGGCAAAAATCAATGAATATTGTAAATGCACAAACAGTAATTTCTCCGCATTGCAAGGTGCAATTCTGAAATTTTTTGCTTTTTCCTGCTCCTCTTAGCATGATAAAGAAGATTCAAAGAGAGTGAGATGCCAGCTCCTTTCATTCAGTCAGTAGCTTCAATCATTTCTGGACGTTTTTCAATGGCAAAAATCAATGAATATTGTAAATGCACAAACAGTAATTTCTCCGCATTGCAAGGTGCAATTCTGAAATTTTTTGCTTTTTCCTGCTCCTCTTAGCATGATAAAGAAGATTCAAAGAGAGTGAGATGCCAGCTCCTTTCATTCAGTCAGTAGCTTCAATCATTTCTGGTATATGAATAACATGATGTTTTTCAATGGCAAAAATCAATGAATATTGTAAATGCACAAACAGTAATTTCTCCGCATTGCAAGGTGCAATTCTGAAATTTTTTGCTTTTTCCTGCTCCTCTTAGCATGATAAAGAAGATTCAAAGAGAGTGAGATGCCAGCTCCTTTCATTCAGTCAGTAGCTTCAATCATTTCTGGACGTTTTTCAATGGCAAAAATCAATGAATATTGTAAATGCACAAACAGTAATTTCTCCGCATTGCAAGGTGCAATTCTGAAATTTTTTGCTTTTTCCTGCTCCTCTTAGCATGGTAAAGAAGACTCAAAGAGAGTGAGATGCCAGCTCCTTTCATTCAGTCAGTAGCTTCAATCATTTCTGGACGTTTTTCAACGGCAAAAATCAATGAATATTGTAGATGCACAAACAGTAATTTCTCCGCATTGCAAGGTGCAATTCTGAAATTTTTTGCTTTTTCCTGCTCCTCTTAGCATGATAAAGAAGATTCAAAGAGACTGAGATGCCAGCTCCTTTCATTCAGTCAGTAGCTTCAATCATTTCTGGACGTTTTTCAATGGCAAAAATCAATGAATATTGTAAATGCACAAACAGTAATTTCTCCGCATTGCAAGGTGCAATTCTGAAATTTTTTGCTTTTTCCTGCTCCTCTTAGCATGATAAAGAAGATTCAAAGAGAGTGAGATGCCAGCTCCTTTCATTCAGTCAGTAGCTTCAATCATTTCTGGATGTTTTTCAATGGCAAAAATCAATGAATATTGTAAATGCACAAACAGTAATTTCTCCGCATTGCAAGGTGCAATTCTGAAATTTTTTGCTTTTTCCTGCTCCTCTTAGCATGATAAAGAAGATTCAAAGAGAGTGAGATGCCAGCTCCTTTCATTCAGTCAGTAGCTTCAATCATTTCTGGACGTTTTTCAATGGCAAAAATCAATGAATATTGTAAATGCACAAACAGTAATTTCTCCGCATTGCAAGGTGCAATTCTGAAATTTTTTGCTTTTTCCTGCTCCTCTTAGCATGATAAAGAAGATTCAAAGAGAGTGAGATGCCAGCTCCTTTCATTCAGTCAGTAGCATCAAACATTTCTGGTATATGAATAACATGATGTTTTTCAATGGCAAAAATCAATGAATATTGTAAATGCACAAACAGTAATTTCTCCGCATTGCAAGGTGCAATTCTGAATTTTGTTGCTTTTTCCTGCTCCTCTTAGCATGATAAAGAAGATTCAAAGAGAGTGAGATGCCAGCTCCTTTCATTCAGTCAGTAGCTTCAATCATTTCTGGACGTTTTTCAATGGCAAAAATCAATGAATATTGTAAATGCACAAACAGTAATTTCTCCGCATTGCAAGGTGCAATTCTGAAATTTTTTGCTTTTTCCTGCTCCTCTTAGCATGATAAAGAAGATTCAAAGAGAGTGAGATGCCAGCTCCTTTCAGTCAGTAGCTTCAATCATTTCTGGACATTTTTAAATGGCAAAAATCAATGAATATTGTAAATGCACAAACAGTAATTTCTCCGCATTGCAAGGTGCAATTCTGAAATTTTTTGCTTTTTCCTGCTCCTCTTAGCATGATAAAGAAGATTCAAATAGAGTGAGATGCCAGCTCCTTTCATTCAGTCAGTAGCTTCAAACATTTCTGGTATATGAATAACATGATGTTTTTCAATGGCAAAAATCAATGAATATTGTAGATGCACAAACAGTAATTTCTCCGCATTGCAAGGTGCAATTCTGAAATTTTTTGCTTTTTCCTGCTCCTCTTAGCATGATAAAGAAGATTCAAAGAGACTGAGATGCCAGCTCCTTTCATTCAGTCAGTAGCTTCAATCATTTCTGGACATTTTTCAATGGCAAAAATCAATGAATATTGTAAATGCACAAACAGTAATTTCTCCGCATTGCAAGGTGCAATTCTGAAATTTTTTGCTTTTTCCTGCTCCTCTTAGCATGATAAAGAAGATTCAAAGAGAGTGAGATGCCAGCTCCTTTCATTCAGTCAGTAGCTTCAATCATTTCTGGACGTTTTTCAATGGCAAAAATCAATGAATATTGTAAATGCACAAACAGTAATTTCTCCGCATTGCAAGGTGCAATTCTGAAATTTTTTGCTTTTTCCTTCTCCTCTTAGCATGATAAAGAAGATTCAAAGAGAGTGAGATGCCAGCTCCTTTCATTCAGTCAGTAGCTTCAATCATTTCTGGTATATGAATAACATGATGTTTTTCAATGGCAAAAATCAATGAATATTGTAAATGCACAAACAGTAATTTCTCCGCATTGCAAGGTGCAATTCTGAAATTTTTTGCTTTTTCCTGCTCCTCTTAGCATGATAAAGAAGATTCAAAGAGAGTGAGATGCCAGCTCCTTTCATTCAGTCAGTAGCTTCAATCATTTCTGGACGTTTTTCAATGGCAAAAATCAATGAATATTGTAAATGCACAAACAGTAATTTCTCCGCATTGCAAGGTGCAATTCTGAAATTTTTTGCTTTTTCCTGCTCCTCTTAGCATGATAAAGAAGATTCAAAGAGAGTGAGATGCCAGCTCCTTTCATTCAGTCAGTAGCTTCAAACATTTCTGGTATATGAATAACATGATGTTTTTCAATGGCAAAAATCAATGAATATTGTAAATGCACAAACAGTAATTTCTTCGCATTGCAAGGTGCAATTCTGAAATTTTTTGCTTTTTCCTGCTCCTCTTAGCATGATAAAGAAGATTCAAAGAGAGTGAGATGCCAGCTCCTTTCATTCAGTCAGTAGCTTCAAACATTTCTGGTATATGAATAACATGATGTTTTTCAATGGCAAAAATCAATGAATATTGTAAATGCACAAACAGTAATTTCTCCACATTGCAAGGTGCAATTCTGAAATTTTTTGCTTTTTCCTGCTCCTCTTAGCATGATAAAGAAGATTCAAAGAGAGTGAGATGCCAGCTCCTTTCATTCAGTCAGTAGCTTCAATCATTTCTGGACGTTTTTCAATGGCAAAAATCAATGAATATTGTAAATGCACAAACAGTAATTTCTCCGCATTGCAAGGTGCAATTCTGAAATTTTTTGCTTTTTCCTGCTCCTCTTAGCATGATAAAGAAGATTCAAAGAGAGTGAGATGCCAGCTCCTTTCATTCAGTCAGTAGCTTCAAACATTTCTGGTATATGAATAACATGATGTTTTTCAATGGCAAAAATCAATGAATATTGTAAATGCACAAACAGTAATTTCTCCGCATTGCAAGGTGCAATTCTGAAATTTTTTGCTTTTTCCTGCTCCTCTTAGCATGATAAAGAAGATTCAAAGAGAGTGAGATGAGAGCTCCTTTCATTCAGTCAGTAGCTTCAATCATTTCTGGACGTTTTTCAATGGCAAAAATCAATGAATATTGTAAATGCACAAACAGTAATTTCTCCGCATTGCAAGGTGCAATTCTGAAATTTTTTGCTTTTTCCTGCTCCTCTTAGCATGATAAAGAAGATTCAAAGAGAGTGAGATGCCAGCTCCTTTCATTCAGTCAGTAGCTTCAATCATTTCTGGACGTTTTTCAATGGCAAAAATCAATGAATATTGTAAATGCACAAACAGTAATTTCTCCGCATTGCAAGGTGCAATTCTGAAATTTTTTGCTTTTTCCTGCTCCTCTTAGCATGATAAAGAAGATTCAAAGAGAGTGAGATGCCAGCTCCTTTCATTCAGTCAGTAGCTTCAATCATTTCTGGTATATGAATAACATGATGTTTTTCAATGGCAAAAATCAATGAATATTGTAAATGCACAAACAGTAATTTCTCCGCATTGCAAGGTGCAATTCTGAAATTTTTTGCTTTTTCCTGCTCCTCTTAGCATGATAAAGAAGATTCAAAGAGAGTGAGATGCCAGCTCCTTTCATTCAGTCAGTAGCTTCAATCATTTCTGGACGTTTTTCAATGGCAAAAATCAATGAATATTGTAAATGCACAAACAGTAATTTCTCCGCATTGCAAGGTGCAATTCTGAAATTTTTTGCTTTTTCCTGCTCCTCTTAGCATGGTAAAGAAGACTCAAAGAGAGTGAGATGCCAGCTCCTTTCATTCAGTCAGTAGCTTCAATCATTTCTGGACGTTTTTCAACGGCAAAAATCAATGAATATTGTAGATGCACAAACAGTAATTTCTCCGCATTGCAAGGTGCAATTCTGAAATTTTTTGCTTTTTCCTGCTCCTCTTAGCATGATAAAGAAGATTCAAAGAGACTGAGATGCCAGCTCCTTTCATTCAGTCAGTAGCTTCAATCATTTCTGGACGTTTTTCAATGGCAAAAATCAATGAATATTGTAAATGCACAAACAGTAATTTCTCCGCATTGCAAGGTGCAATTCTGAAATTTTTTGCTTTTTCCTGCTCCTCTTAGCATGATAAAGAAGATTCAAAGAGAGTGAGATGCCAGCTCCTTTCATTCAGTCAGTAGCTTCAATCATTTCTGGATGTTTTTCAATGGCAAAAATCAATGAATATTGTAAATGCACAAACAGTAATTTCTCCGCATTGCAAGGTGCAATTCTGAAATTTTTTGCTTTTTCCTGCTCCTCTTAGCATGATAAAGAAGATTCAAAGAGAGTGAGATGCCAGCTCCTTTCATTCAGTCAGTAGCTTCAATCATTTCTGGACGTTTTTCAATGGCAAAAATCAATGAATATTGTAAATGCACAAACAGTAATTTCTCCGCATTGCAAGGTGCAATTCTGAAATTTTTTGCTTTTTCCTGCTCCTCTTAGCATGATAAAGAAGATTCAAAGAGAGTGAGATGCCAGCTCCTTTCATTCAGTCAGTAGCATCAAACATTTCTGGTATATGAATAACATGATGTTTTTCAATGGCAAAAATCAATGAATATTGTAAATGCACAAACAGTAATTTCTTCGCATTGCAAGGTGCAATTCTGAAATTTTTTGCTTTTTCCTGGTCCTCTTAGCATGATAAAGAAGATTCAAAGAGAGTGAGATGCCAGCTCCTTTCATTCAGTCAGTAGCTTCAAACATTTCTGGTATATGAATAACATGATGTTTTTCAATGGCGGCAAAAATCAATGAATATTGTAAATGCACAAACAGTAATTTCTCCGCATTGCAAGGTGCAATTCTGAAATTTTTTGCTTTTTCCTGCTCCTCTTAGCATGATAAAGAAGATTCAAAGAGAGTGAGATGCCAGCTCCTTTCATTCAGTCAGTAGCTTCAATCATTTCTGGACGTTTTTCAATGGCAAAAATCAATGAATATTGTAAATGCACAAACAGTAATTTCTCCGCATTGCAAGGGGCAATTCTGAAATTTTTTGCTTTTTCCTGCTCCTCTTAGCATGATAAAGAAGATTCAAAGAGAGTGAGATGCCAGCTCCTTTCATTCAGTCAGTAGCTTCAATCATTTCTGGACGTTTTTCAATGGCAAAAATCAATGAATATTGTAAATAAACAAACAGTAATTTCTCCACATTGCAAGGTGCAATTCTGAAATTTTTTGCTTTTTCCTGCTCCTCTTAGTATGATAAAGAAGATTCAAAGAGAGTGAGATGCCAGCTCCTTTCATTCAGTCAGTAGCTTCAAACATTTCTGGTATATGAATAACATGATGTTTTTCAATGGCAAAAATCAATGAATATTGTAAATGCACAAACAGTAATTTCTCCGCATTGCAAGGTGCAATTCTGAAATTTTTTGCTTTTTCCTGCTCCTCTTAGCATGATAAAGATTCAAAGAGAGTGAGATGCCAGCTCCTTTCATTCAGTCAGTAGCTTCAATCATTTCTGGTATATGAATAACATGATGTTTTTCAATGGCAAAAATTAATGAATATTGTAAATGCACAAACAGTAATTTCTCCGCATTGCAAGGTGCAATTCTGAAATTTTTTGCTTTTTCCTGCTCCTCTTAGCATGATAAAGAAGATTCAAAGAGAGTGAGATGCCAGCTCCTTTCATTCAGTCAGTAGCTTCAATCATTTCTGGACGTTTTTCAATGGCAAAAATCAATGAATATTGTAAATGCACAAACAGTAATTTCTCCGCATTGAAGGTGCAATTCTGAAATTTTTTGCTTTTTCCTGCTCCTCTTAGCATGATAAAGAAGATTCAAAGAGAGTGAGATGCCAGCTCCTTTCATTCAGTCAGTAGCTTCAAACATTTCTGGTATATGAATAACATGATGTTTTTCAATGGCAAAAATCAATGAATATTGTAAATGCACAAACAGTAATTTCTCCGCATTGCAAGGTGCAATTCTGAAATTTTTTGCTTTTTCCTGCTCCTCTTAGCATGATAAAGAAGATTCAAAGAGAGTGAGATGAGAGCTCCTTTCATTCAGTGAGTAGCTTCAATCATTTCTGGACGTTTTTCAATGGCAAAAATCAATGAATATTGTAAATGCACAAACAGTAATTTCTCCGCATTGCAAGGTGCAATTCTGAAATTTTTTGCTTTTTCCTGCTCCTCTTAGCATGATAAAGAAGATTCAAAGAGAGTGAGATGCCAGCTCCTTTCATTCAGTCAGTAGCTTCAATCATTTCTGGACGTTTTTCAATGGCAAAAATCAATGAATATTGTAAATGCACAAACAGTAATTTCTCCGCATTGCAAGGTGCAATTCTGAAATTTTTTGCTTTTTCCTGCTCCTCTTAGCATGATAAAGAAGATTCAAAGAGAGTGAGATGCCAGCTCCTTTCATTCAGTCAGTAGCTTCAATCATTTCTGGTATATGAATAACATGATGTTTTTCAATGGCAAAAATCAATGAATATTGTAAATGCACAAACAGTAATATTTCCACATTGCACGGTGCAATTCTGAAATTTTTAGCTTTTTCCTGTTAATCCTAGCATGATAAAGAAGATTCAAAGAGAGTGAGATGCCAGCTCCTTTCATTCAGTCAGTAGCTTCAAACATTTCTGGTATATGAAAAACATGTTTTTCAATGGCAAAAATCAATGAATATTGTAAATGCACAAACAGTAATATCTCCACATTGCATGGTGCAATTCTGAAATTTTTAGCTTTTTCCTGTTAATCCTAGCATGATAAAGAAGATTCAAAGAGAGTGAGATGCCAGCTCCTTTCATTCAGTCAGTAGCTTCAAACATTTCTGGTATATGAAAAACATGTTTTTCAATGGCAAAAATCAATGAATATTGTAAATGCACAAACAGTAATATCTCCACATTGCAAGGTGCAATTCTGAAATTTTTTGCTTTTTCCTGCTAATCCTAGCATGATAAAGAAGATTCAAAGAGAGTGAGATGCCAGCTCCTTTCATTCAGTCAGTAGCTTCAAACATTTCTGGTATATGAAAAACATGTTTTTCAATGGCAAAAATCAATGAATATTGTAAATGCACAAACAGTAATATCTCCACATTGCACGGTGCAATTCTGAAATTTTTAGCTTTTTCCTGTTAATCCTAGCATGATAAAGAAGATTCAAAGAGAGTGAGATGCCAGCTCCTTTCATTCAGTCAGTAGCTTCAAACATTTCTGGTATATGAAAAACATGTTTTTCAATGGCAAAAATCAATGAATATTGTAAATGCACAAACAGTAATATCTCCACATTGCAAGGTGCAATTCTGAAATTTTTTGCTTTTTCCTGTTAATCCTAGCATGATAAAGAAGATTCAAAGAGAGTGAGATGCCAGCTCCTTTCATTCAGTCAGTAGCTTCAAACATTTCTGGTATATGAAAAACATGTTTTTCAATGGCAAAAATCAATGAATATTGTAAATGCACAAACAGTAATATCTCCACATTGCAAGGTGCAATTCTGAAATTTTTTGCTTTTTCCTGCTAATCCTAGCATGATAAAGAAGATTCAAAGAGAGTGAGATGCCAGCTCCTTTCATTCAGTCAGTAGCTTCAAACATTTCTGGTATATGAAAAACATGTTTTTCAATGGCAAAAATCAATGAATATTGTAAATGCACAAACAGTAATATCTCCACATTGCACGGTGCAATTCTGAAATTTTTAGCTTTTTCCTGTTAATCCTAGCATGATAAAGAAGATTCAAAGAGAGTGAGATGCCAGCTCCTTTCATTCAGTCAGTAGCTTCAAACATTTCTGGTATATGAAAAACATGTTTTTCAATGGCAAAAATCAATGAATATTGTAAATGCACAAACAGTAATATCTCCACATTGCAAGGTGCAATTCTGAAATTTTTTGCTTTTTCCTGCTAATCCTAGCATGATAAAGAAGATTCAAAGAGAGTGAGATGCCAGCTCCTTTCATTCAGTCAGTAGCTTCAAACATTTCTGGTATATGAAAAACATGTTTTTCAATGGCAAAAATCAATGAATATTGTAAATGCACAAACAGTAATATCTCCACATTGCAAGGTGCAATTCTGAAATTTTTTGCTTTTTCCTGTTAATCCTAGCATGATAAAGAAGATTCAAAGAGAGTGAGATGCCAGCTCCTTTCATTCAGTCAGTAGCTTCAAACATTTCTGGTATATGAAAAACATGTTTTTCAATGGCAAAAATCAATGAATATTGTAAATGCACAAACAGTAATATCTCCACATTGCAAGGTGCAATTCTGAAATTTTTTGCTTTTTCCTGCTAATCCTAGCATGATAAAGAAGATTCAAAGAGAGTGAGATGCCAGCTCCTTTCATTCAGTCAGTAGCTTCAAACATTTCTGGTATATGAAAAACATGTTTTTCAATGGCAAAAATCAATGAATATTGTAAATGCACAAACAGTAATATCTCCACATTGCACGGTGCAATTCTGAAATTTTTAGCTTTTTCCTGTTAATCCTAGCATGATAAAGAAGATTCAGAGTGAGATGCCAGCTCCTTTCATTCAGTCAGTAGCTTCAAACATTTCTGGTATATGAAAAACATGTTTTTCAATGGCAAAAATCAATGAATATTGTAAATGCACAAACAGTAATATCTCCACATTGCAAGGTGCAATTCTGAAATTTTTTGCTTTTTCCTGCTAATCCTAGCATGATAAAGAAGATTCAAAGAGAGTGAGATGCCAGCTCCTTTCATTCAGTCAGTAGCTTCAAACATTTCTGGTATATGAAAAACATGTTTTTCAATGGCAAAAATCAATGAATATTGTAAATGCACAAACAGTAATATCTCCACATTGCACGGTGCAATTCTGAAATTTTTAGCTTTTTCCTGTTAATCCTAGCATGATAAAGAAGATTCAAAGAGAGTGAGATGCCAGCTCCTTTCATTCAGTCAGTAGCTTCAAACATTTCTGGTATATGAAAAACATGTTTTTCAATGGCAAAAATCAATGAATATTGTAAATGCACAAACAGTAATATCTCCACATTGCAAGGTGCAATTCTGAAATTTTTTGCTTTTTCCTGTTAATCCTAGCATGATAAAGAAGATTCAAAGAGAGTGAGATGCCAGCTCCTTTCATTCAGTCAGTAGCTTCAAACATTTCTGGTATATGAAAAACATGTTTTTCAATGGCAAAAATCAATGAATATTGTAAATGCACAAACAGTAATATCTCCACATTGCAAGGTGCAATTCTGAAATTTTTTGCTTTTTCCTGCTAATCCTAGCATGATAAAGAAGATTCAAAGAGAGTGAGATGCCAGCTCCTTTCATTCAGTCAGTAGCTTCAAACATTTCTGGTATATGAAAAACATGTTTTTCAATGGCAAAAATCAATGAATATTGTAAATGCACAAACAGTAATATCTCCACATTGCACGGTGCAATTCTGAAATTTTTAGCTTTTTCCTGTTAATCCTAGCATGATAAAGAAGATTCAAAGAGAGTGAGATGCCAGCTCCTTTCATTCAGTCAGTAGCTTCAAACATTTCTGGTATATGAAAAACATGTTTTTCAATGGCAAAAATCAATGAATATTGTAAATGCACAAACAGTAATATCTCCACTGACTGAATGAAAGGAGCTGGCATCTCACTCTCTTTGAATCTTCTTTATCATGCTAAGAGGAGCAGGAAAAAGCAAAAAATTTCAGAATTGCACCTTGCAATGCGGAGAAATTACTGTTTGTGCATTTACAATATTCATTGATTTTTGCCATTGAAAAACGACCAGAAATGATTGAAGCTACTGACTGAATGAAAGGAGCTGGCATCTCACTCTCTTTGAATCTTCTTTATCATGCTAAGAGGAGCAGGAAAAAGCAAAAAATTTCAGAATTGCACCTTGCAATGCGGAGAAATTACTGTTTGTGCATTTACAATATTCATTGATTTTTGCCATTGAAAAACATGTTATTCATATACCAGAAATGTTTGAAGCTACTGACTGAATGAAAGGAGCTGGCACCTCAATCTCTTTGAATCTTCTTTATCATGCTAAGAGGAGCGGGAAAAAGCAAAAAAATTCAGAATTGCACCTTGCAATGCGGAGAAATTACTGTTTGTGCATTTACAATATTCATTGATTTTTGCCATTGAAAAACGTCCAGAAATGATTGAAGGTACTGACTGAATGAAAGGAGCTGGCATCTCACTCTCTTTGAATCTTCTTTATCATGCTAAGAGGAGCAGGAAAAAGCAAAAAATTTCAGAATTGCACCTTGCAATGCGGAGAAATTACTGTTTGTGCATTTACAATATTCATTGATTTTTGCCATTGAAAAACGTCCAGAAATGATTGAAGCTACTGACTGAATGAAAGGAGCTGGCATCTCACTCTCTTTGAATCTTCTTTATCATGCTAAGAGGAGCAGGAAAAAGCAAAAAATTTCAGAATTGCACCTTGCAATGCGGAGAAATTACTGTTTGTGCATTTACAATATTCATTGATTTTTGCCGTTGAAAAACATCCAGAAATGATTGAAGCTACTGACTGAATGAAAGGAGCTGGCATCTCACTCTCTTTGAATCTTCTTTATCATGCTAAGAGGAGCAGGAAAAAGCAAAAAATTTCAGAATTGCACCTTGCAATGCGGAGAAATTACTGTTTGTGCATTTACAATATTCATTGATTTTTGCCATTGAAAAACATCATGTTATTCATATACCAGAAATGTTTGAAGCTACTGACTGAATGAAAGGAGCTGGCATCTCACTCTCTTTGAATCTTCTTTATCATGCTAAGAGGAGCAGGAAAAAGCAAAAAATTTCAGAATTGCACCTTGCAATGTGGAGAAATTACTGTTTGTGCATTTACAATATTCATTGATTTTTACCATTGAAAAACGTCCAGAAATGATTGAAGCTACTGACTGAATGAAAGTAGCTGGCATCTCACTCTCTTTGAATCTTCTTTATCATGCTAAGAGGAGCAGGAAAAAGCAAAAAATTTCAGACTTGCACCTTGCAATGCGGAGAAATTACTGTTTGTGCATTTACAATATTCATTGATTTTTGCCATTGAAAAACATCATGTTATTCATATACCAGAAATGTTTGAAGCTACTGACTGAATGAAAGGAGCTGGCATCTCACTCTCTTTGAATCTTCTTTATCATGCTAAGAGGAGCAGAAAAAAGCAAAAAATTTCAGACTTGCACCTTGCAATGCGGAGAAATTACTGTTTGTGCATTTACAATATTCATTGATTTTTGCCATTGAAAAACATCATGTTATTCATATACCAGAAATGTTTGAAGCTACTGACTGAATGAAAGGAGCTGGCATCTCACTCTCTTTGAATCTTCTTTATCATGCTAAGAGGAGCAGGAAAAAGCAAAAAATTTCAGAATTGCACCTTGCAATGCGGAGAAATTACTGTTTGTGCATTTACAATATTCATTGATTTTTGCCATTGAAAAACGTCCAGAAATGATTGAAGGTACTGACTGAATGAAAGGAGCTGGCATCTCACTCTCTTTGAATCTTCTTTATCATGCTAAGAGGAGCAGGAAAAAGCAAAAAATTTCAGAATTGCAACTTGCAATGCGGAGAAATTACTGTTTGTGCATTTACAATATTCATTGATTTTTGCCATTGAAAAACGTCCAGAAATGATTGAAGCTTCTGACTGAATGAAAGGAGCTGGCATCTCACTCTCTTTGAATCTTCTTTATCATGCTAAGTGGAGCAGGAAAAAGCAAAAAATTTCAGAATTGCACCTTGCAATGCGGAGAAATTACAGTTTGTGCATTTACAATATTCATTGATTTTTGCCATTGAAAAACGTCCAGAAATGATTGAAGCTACTGACTGAATGAAAGGAGCTGGCATCTCACTCTCTTTGAATCTTCTTTATCATGCTAAGAGGAGCAGGAAAAAGCAAAAAATTTCAGAATTGCACGTTGCAATGCGGAGAAATTACTGTTTGTGCATTTACAATATTCGTTGATTTTTGCCATTGAAAAACGTCCTGAAATGATTGAAGCTACTGACTGAATGAAAGGAGCTGGCATCTCACTCTCTTTGAATCTTCTTTATCATGCTAAGAGGAGCAGGAAAAAGCAAAAAATTTCAGAATTGCACCTTGCAATGCGGAGAAATTACAGTTTGTGCATTTACAATATTCATTGATTTTTGCCATTGAAAAACGTCCAGAAATGATTGAAGCTACTGACTGAATGAAAGGAGCTGGCATCTCACTCTCTTTGAATCTTCTTTATCATGCTAAGAGGAGCAGGAAAAAGTAAAAAATTTCAGAATTGCACCTTGCAATGCGGAGAATTTACTGTTTGTGCATTTACAATATTCATTGATTTTTGCCATTGAAAAACATGTTATTCATATACCAGAAATGTTTGAAGCTCCTGACTGAATGAAAGGAGCTGGCACCTCACTCTCTTTGAATCTTCTTTATCATGCTTAGAGGAGCAGGAAAAAGCAAAAAATTTCAGAATTGCACCTTGCAATGCGGAGAAATTACTGTTTGTGCATTTACAATATTCATTGATTTTTGCCATTGAAAAACGTCCAGAAATGATTGAAGCTACTGACTGAATGAAAGGAGCTGGCATCTCACTCTCTTTGAATCTTCTTTATCATGCTAAGAGGAGCAGGAAAAAGCAAAAAATTTCAGAATTGCACCTTGCAATGCGGAGAAATTACTGTTTGTGCATTTACAATATTCATTGATTTTTGCCATTGAAAAATGTCCAGAAATGATTGAAGCTACTGACTGAATGAAAGGAGCTGGCATCTCACTCTCTTTGAATCTTCTTTATCATGCTAAGAGGAGCAGGAGAAAGCAAAAAATTTCAGAATTGCGCCTTGCAATGCGGAGAAATTACTGTTTGTGCATTTACAAAATTCATTGATTTTTGCCATTGAAAAACATCATGTTATTCATATACCAGAAATGATTGAAGCTACTGACTGAAGGAAAGGAGCTGGCATCTCACTCTCTTTGAATCTTCTTTATCATGCTAAGAGGAGCAGGAAAAAGCAAAAAATTTCAGAATTGCACCTTGCAATGCGGAGAATTTACTGTTTGTGCATTTACAATATTCATTGATTTTTGCCATTGAAAAACGTCCAGAAATTATTGAAGCTACTGACTGAATGAAAGGAGCTGGCATCTCACTCTCTTTGAATCTTCTTTATCATGCTAAGAGGAGCAGGAAAAAGCAAAAAATTTCAGAATTGCACCTTGCAATGCGGAGAAATTACAGTTTGTGCATTTACAATATTCATTGATTTTTGCCATTGAAAAACGTCCAGAAATGATTGAAGCTAATGACTGAATGAAAGGAGCTGGCATCTCACTCTCTTTGAATCTTCTTTATCATGCTAAGAGGAGCAGGAAAAAGCAAAAAATTTCAGAATTGCACCTTGCAATGCGGAGAAATTACTGTTTGTGCATTTACAATATTCGTTGATTTTTGCCATTGAAAAACGTCCAGAAATGATTGAAGCTACTGACTGAATGAAAGGAGCTGGCATCTCACTCTCTTTGAATCTTCTTTATCATGCTAAGAGGAGCAGGAAAAAGCAAAAAATTTCAGAATTGCACCTTGCAATGCGGAGAAATTACTGTTTGTGCATTTACAATATTCATTGATTTTTGCCATTGAAAAACATCATGTTATTCATATACCAGAAATGTTTGAAGCTACTGACTGAATGAAAGGAGCTGGCATCTCACTCACTTTGAATCTTCTTTATCATGCTAAGAGGAGCAGGAAAAAGCAAAAAATTTCAGAATTGCACCTTGCAATGCGGAGAAATTACTGTTTGTGCATTTACAATATTCATTGATTTTTGCCATTGAAAAACATAATGTTATTCATATACCAGAAATGTTTGAAGCTACTGACTGAATGAAAGGAGCTGGCATCTCAATCTCTTTGAATCTTCTTTATCATGCTAAGAGGAGCATGAAAAAGCAAAAAATTTCAGAATTGCACCTTGCAATGTGGAGAAATTACTGTTTGTGCATTTACAATATTCATTGATTTTTACCATTGAAAAACGTCCAGAAATGATTGAAGCTACTGACTGAATGAAAGTAGCTGGCATCTCACTCTCTTTGAATCTTCTTTATCATGCTAAGAGGAGCAGGAAAAAGCAAAAAATTTCAGACTTGCACCTTGCAATGCGGAGAAATTACTGTTTGTGCATTTACAATATTCATTGATTTTTGCCATTGAAAAACATCATGTTATTCATATACCAGAAATGTTTGAAGCTACTGACTGAATGAAAGGAGCTGGCATCTCACTCTCTTTGAATCTTCTTTATCATGCTAAGAGGAGCAGAAAAAAGCAAAAAATTTCAGACTTGCACCTTGCAATGCGGAGAAATTACTGTTTGTGCATTTACAATATTCATTGATTTTTGCCATTGAAAAACATCATGTTATTCATATACCAGAAATGTTTGAAGCTACTGACTGAATGAAAGGAGCTGGCATCTCACTCTCTTTGAATCTTCTTTATCATGCTAAGAGGAGCAGGAAAAAGCAAAAAATTTCAGAATTGCACCTTGCAATGCGGAGAAATTACTGTTTGTGCATTTACAATATTCATTGATTTTTGCCATTGAAAAACGTCCAGAAATGATTGAAGGTACTGACTGAATGAAAGGAGCTGGCATCTCACTCTCTTTGAATCTTCTTTATCATGCTAAGAGGAGCAGGAAAAAGCAAAAAATTTCAGAATTGCAACTTGCAATGCGGAGAAATTACTGTTTGTGCATTTACAATATTCATTGATTTTTGCCATTGAAAAACGTCCAGAAATGATTGAAGCTACTGACTGAATGAAAGGAGCTGGCATCTCACTCTCTTTGAATCTTCTTTATCATGCTAAGTGGAGCAGGAAAAAGCAAAAAATTTCAGAATTGCACCTTGCAATGCGGAGAAAATACAGTTTGTGCATTTACAATATTCATTGATTTTTGCCATTGAAAAACGTCCAGAAATGATTGAAGCTACTGACTGAATGAAAGGAGCTGGCATCTCACTCTCTTTGAATCTTCTTTATCATGCTAAGAGGAGCAGGAAAAAGCAAAAAATTTCAGAATTGCACCTTGCAATGCGGAGAAATTACTGTTTGTGCATTTACAATATTCGTTGATTTTTGCCATTGAAAAACGTCCAGAAATGATTGAAGCTACTGACTGAATGAAAGGAGCTGGCATCTCACTCTCTTTGAATCTTCTTTATCATGCTAAGAGGAGCAGGAAAAAGCAAAAAATTTCAGAATTGCACCTTGCAATGCGGAGAAATTACAGTTTGTGCATTTACAATATTCATTGATTTTTGCCATTGAAAAACGTCCAGAAATGATTGAAGCTACTGACTGAATGAAAGGAGCTGGCATCTCACTCTCTTTGAATCTTCTTTATCATGCTAAGAGGAGCAGGAAAAAGCAAAAAATTTCAGAATTGCACCTTGCAATGCGGAGAATTTACTGTTTGTGCATTTACAATATTCATTGATTTTTGCCATTGAAAAACATGTTATTCATATACCAGAAATGTTTGAAGCTCCTGACTGAATTAAAGGAGCTGGCACCTCACTCTCTTTGAATCTTCTTTATCATGCTAAGAGGAGCAGGAAAAAGCAAAAAATTTCAGAATTGCACCTTGCAATGCGGAGAAATTACTGTTTGTGCATTTACAATATTCATTGATTTTTGCCATTGAAAAACGTCCAGAAATGATTGAAGCTACTGACTGAATGAAAGGAGCTGGCATCTCACTCTCTTTGAATCTTCTTTATCATGCTAAGAGGAGCAGGAAAAAGCAAAAAATTTCAGAATTGCACCTTGCAATGCGGAGAAATTACTGTTTGTGCATTTACAATATTCATTGATTTTTGCCATTGAAAAATGTCCAGAAATGATTGAAGCTACTGACTGAATGAAAGGAGCTGGCATCTCACTCTCTTTGAATCTTCTTTATCATGCTAAGAGGAGCAGGAAAAAGCAAAAAATTTCAGAATTGCGCCTTGCAATGCGGAGAAATTACTGTTTGTGCATTTACAAAATTCATTGATTTTTGCCATTGAAAAACATCATGTTATTCATATACCAGAAATGATTGAAGCTACTGACTGAAGGAAAGGAGCTGGCATCTCACTCTCTTTGAATCTTCTTTATCATGCTAAGAGGAGCAGGAAAAAGCAAAAAATTTCAGAATTGCACCTTGCAATGCGGAGAATTTACTGTTTGTGCATTTACAATATTCATTGATTTTTGCCATTGAAAAACGTCCAGAAATTATTGAAGCTACTGACTGAATGAAAGGAGCTGGCATCTCACTCTCTTTGAATCTTCTTTATCATGCTAAGAGGAGCAGGAAAAAGCAAAAAATTTCAGAATTGCACCTTGCAATGCGGAGAAATTACAGTTTGTGCATTTACAATATTCATTGATTTTTGCAATTGAAAAACGTCCAGAAATGATTGAAGCTACTGACTGAATGAAAGGAGCTGGCATCTCACTCTCTTTGAATCTTCTTTATCATGCTAAGAGGAGCAGGAAAAAGCAAAAAATTTCAGAATTGCACCTTGCAATGCGGAGAAATTACTGTTTGTGCATTTACAATATTCGTTGATTTTTGCCATTGAAAAACGTCCAGAAATGATTGAAGCTACTGACTGAATGAAAGGAGCTGGCATCTCACTCTCTTTGAATCTTCTTTATCATGCTAAGAGGAGCAGGAAAAAGCAAAAAATTTCAGAATTGCACCTTGCAATGCGGAGAAATTACTGTTTGTGCATTTACAATATTCATTGATTTTTGCCATTGAAAAACATAATGTTATTCATATACCAGAAATGTTTGAAGCTACTGACTGAATGAAAGGAGCTGGCATCTCAATCTCTTTGAATCTTCTTTATCATGCTAAGAGGAGCATGAAAAAGCAAAAAATTTCAGAATTGCACCTTGCAATGTGGAGAAATTACTGTTTGTGCATTTACAATATTCATTGATTTTTGCCATTGAAAAACATCATGTTATTCATATACCAGAAATGTTTGAAGCTACTGACTGAATGAAAGGAGCTGGCATCTCACTCTCTTTGAATCTTCTTTATCATGCTAAGAGGAGCAGGAAAAAGCAAAAAATTTCAGAATTGCGCCTTGCAATGCGGAGAAATTACTGTTTGTGCATTTACAAAATTCATTGATTTTTGCCATTGAAAAACATCATGTTATTCATATACCAGAAATGATTGAAGCTACTGACTGAAGGAAAGGAGCTGGCATCTCACTCTCTTTGAATCTTCTTTATCATGCTAAGAGGAGCAGGAAAAAGCAAAAAATTTCAGAATTGCACCTTGCAATGCGGAGAATTTACTGTTTGTGCATTTACAATATTCATTGATTTTTGCCATTGAAAAACGTCCAGAAATTATTGAAGCTACTGACTGAATGAAAGGAGCTGGCATCTCACTCTCTTTGAATCTTCTTTATCATGCTAAGAGGAGCAGGAAAAAGCAAAAAATTTCAGAATTGCACCTTGCAATGCGGAGAAATTACAGTTTGTGCATTTACAATATTCATTGATTTTTGCCATTGAAAAACGTCCAGAAATGATTGAAGCTAATGACTGAATGAAAGGAGCTGGCATCTCACTCTCTTTGAATCTTCTTTATCATGCTAAGAGGAGCAGGAAAAAGAAAAAAATTTCAGAATTGCACCTTGCAATGCGGAGAAATTACTGTTTGTGCATTTACAATATTCGTTGATTTTTGCCATTGAAAAACGTCCAGAAATGATTGAAGCTACTGACTGAATGAAAGGAGCTGGCATCTCACTCTCTTTGAATCTTCTTTATCATGCTAAGAGGAGCAGGAAAAAGCAAAAAATTTCAGAATTGCACCTTGCAATGCGGAGAAATTACTGTTTGTGCATTTACAATATTCATTGATTTTTGCCATTGAAAAACATCATGTTATTCATATACCAGAAATGTTTGAAGCTACTGACTGAATGAAAGGAGCTGGCATCTCACTCACTTTGAATCTTCTTTATCATGCTAAGAGGAGCAGGAAAAAGCAAAAAATTTCAGAATTGCACCTTGCAATGCGGAGAAATTACTGTTTGTGCATTTACAATATTCATTGATTTTTGCCATTGAAAAACATAATGTTATTCATATACCAGAAATGTTTGAAGCTACTGACTGAATGAAAGGAGCTGGCATCTCAATCTCTTTGAATCTTCTTTATCATGCTAAGAGGAGCATGAAAAAGCAAAAAATTTCAGAATTGCACCTTGCAATGTGGAGAAATTACTGTTTGTGCATTTACAATATTCATTGATTTTTACCATTGAAAAACGTCCAGAAATGATTGAAGCTACTGACTGAATGAAAGTAGCTGGCATCTCACTCTCTTTGAATCTTCTTTATCATGCTAAGAGGAGCAGGAAAAAGCAAAAAATTTCAGACTTGCACCTTGCAATGCGGAGAAATTACTGTTTGTGCATTTACAATATTCATTGATTTTTGCCATTGAAAAACATCATGTTATTCATATACCAGAAATGTTTGAAGCTACTGACTGAATGAAAGGAGCTGGCATCTCACTCTCTTTGAATCTTCTTTATCATGCTAAGAGGAGCAGAAAAAAGCAAAAAATTTCAGACTTGCACCTTGCAATGCGGAGAAATTACTGTTTGTGCATTTACAATATTCATTGATTTTTGCCATTGAAAAACATCATGTTATTCATATACCAGAAATGTTTGAAGCTACTGACTGAATGAAAGGAGCTGGCATCTCACTCTCTTTGAATCTTCTTTATCATGCTAAGAGGAGCAGGAAAAAGCAAAAAATTTCAGAATTGCACCTTGCAATGCGGAGAAATTACTGTTTGTGCATTTACAATATTCATTGATTTTTGCCATTGAAAAATGTCCAGAAATGATTGAAGGTACTGACTGAATGAAAGGAGCTGGCATCTCACTCTCTTTGAATCTTCTTTATCATGCTAAGAGGAGCAGGAAAAAGCAAAAAATTTCAGAATTGCAACTTGCAATGCGGAGAAATTACTGTTTGTGCATTTACAATATTCATTGATTTTTGCCATTGAAAAACGTCCAGAAATGATTGAAGCTACTGACTGAATGAAAGGAGCTGGCATCTCACTCTCTTTGAATCTTCTTTATCATGCTAAGTGGAGCAGGAAAAAGCAAAAAATTTCAGAATTGCACCTTGCAATGCGGAGAAAATACAGTTTGTGCATTTACAATATTCATTGATTTTTGCCATTGAAAAACGTCCAGAAATGATTGAAGCTACTGACTGAATGAAAGGAGCTGGCATCTCACTCTCTTTGAATCTTCTTTATCATGCTAAGAGGAGCAGGAAAAAGCAAAAAATTTCAGAATTGCACCTTGCAATGCGGAGAAATTACTGTTTGTGCATTTACAATATTCGTTGATTTTTGCCATTGAAAAACGTCCAGAAATGATTGAAGCTACTGACTGAATGAAAGGAGCTGGCATCTCACTCTCTTTGAATCTTCTTTATCATGCTAAGAGGAGCAGGAAAAAGCAAAAAATTTCAGAATTGCACCTTGCAATGCGGAGAAATTACAGTTTGTGCATTTACAATATTCATTGATTTTTGCCATTGAAAAACGTCCAGAAATGATTGAAGCTACTGACTGAATGAAAGGAGCTGGCATCTCACTCTCTTTGAATCTTCTTTATCATGCTAAGAGGAGCAGGAAAAAGCAAAAAATTTCAGAATTGCACCTTGCAATGCGGAGAATTTACTGTTTGTGCATTTACAATATTCATTGATTTTTGCCATTGAAAAACATGTTATTCATATACCAGAAATGTTTTAAGCTCCTGACTGAATTAAAGGAGCTGGCACCTCACTCTCTTTGAATCTTCTTTATCATGCTAAGAGGAGCAGGAAAAAGCAAAAAATTTCAGAATTGCACCTTGCAATGCGGAGAAATTACTGTTTGTGCATTTACAATATTCATTGATTTTTGCCATTGAAAAACGTCCAGAAATGATTGAAGCTACTGACTGAATGAAAGGAGCTGGCATCTCACTCTCTTTGAATCTTCTTTATCATGCTAAGAGGAGCAGGAAAAAGCAAAAAATTTCAGAATTGCACCTTGCAATGCGGAGAAATTACTGTTTGTGCATTTACAATATTCATTGATTTTTGCCATTGAAAAATGTCCAGAAATGATTGAAGCTACTGACTGAATGAAAGGAGCTGGCATCTCACTCTCTTTGAATCTTCTTTATCATGCTAAGAGGAGCAGGAAAAAGCAAAAAATTTCAGAATTGCGCCTTGCAATGCGGAGAAATTACTGTTTGTGCATTTACAAAATTCATTGATTTTTGCCATTGAAAAACATCATGTTATTCATATACCAGAAATGATTGAAGCTACTGACTGAAGGAAAGGAGCTGGCATCTCACTCTCTTTGAATCTTCTTTATCATGCTAAGAGGAGCAGGAAAAAGCAAAAAATTTCAGAATTGCACCTTGCAATGCGGAGAATTTACTGTTTGTGCATTTACAATATTCATTGATTTTTGCCATTGAAAAACGTCCAGAAATTATTGAAGCTACTGACTGAATGAAAGGAGCTGGCATCTCCCTCTCTTTGAATCTTCTTTATCATGCTAAGAGGAGCAGGAAAAAGCAAAAAATTTCAGAATTGCACCTTGCAATGCGGAGAAATTACAGTTTGTGCATTTACAATATTCATTGATTTTTGCCATTGAAAAACGTCCAGAAATGATTGAAGCTACTGACTGAATGAAAGGAGCTGGCATCTCACTCTCTTTGAATCTTCTTTATCATGCTAAGAGGAGCAGGAAAAAGCAAAAAATTTCAGAATTGCACCTTGCAATGCGGAGAAATTACTGTTTGTGCATTTACAATATTCGTTGATTTTTGCCATTGAAAAACGTCCAGAAATGATTGAAGCTACTGACTGAATGAAAGGAGCTGGCATCTCACTCTCTTTGAATCTTCTTTATCATGCTAAGAGGAGCAGGAAAAAGCAAAAAATTTCAGAATTGCACCTTGCAATGCGGAGAAATTACTGTTTGTGCATTTACAATATTCATTGATTTTTGCCATTGAAAAACATAATGTTATTCATATACCAGAAATGTTTGAAGCTACTGACTGAATGAAAGGAGCTGGCATCTCAATCTCTTTGAATCTTCTTTATCATGCTAAGAGGAGCATGAAAAAGCAAAAAATTTCAGAATTGCACCTTGCAATGTGGAGAAATTACTGTTTGTGCATTTACAATATTCATTGATTTTTGCCATTGAAAAACATCATGTTATTCATATACCAGAAATGTTTGAAGCTACTGACTGAATGAAAGGAGCTGGCATCTCACTCTCTTTGAATCTTCTTTATCATGCTAAGAGGAGCAGAAAAAAGCAAAAAATTTCAGACTTGCACCTTGCAATGCGGAGAAATTACTGTTTGTGCATTTACAATATTCATTGATTTTTGCCATTGAAAAACATCATGTTATTCATATACCAGAAATGTTTGAAGCTACTGACTGAATGAAAGGAGCTGGCATCTCACTCTCTTTGAATCTTCTTTATCATGCTAAGAGGAGCAGGAAAAAGCAAAAAATTTCAGAATTGCACCTTGCAATGCGGAGAAATTACTGTTTGTGCATTTACAATATTCATTGATTTTTGCCATTGAAAAACGTCCAGAAATGATTGAAGGTACTGACTGAATGAAAGGAGCTGGCATCTCACTCTCTTTGAATCTTCTTTATCATGCTAAGAGGAGCAGGAAAAAGCAAAAAATTTCAGAATTGCAACTTGCAATGCGGAGAAATTACTGTTTGTGCATTTACAATATTCATTGATTTTTGCCATTGAAAAACGTCCAGAAATGATTGAAGCTACTGACTTAATGAAAGGAGCTGGCATCTCACTCTCTTTGAATCTTCTTTATCATGCTAAGTGGAGCAGGAAAAAGCAAAAAATTTCAGAATTGCACCTTGCAATGCGGAGAAATTACAGTTTGTGCATTTACAATATTCATTGATTTTTGCCATTGAAAAACGTCCAGAAATGATTGAAGCTACTGACTGAATGAAAGGAGCTGGCATCTCACTCTCTTTGAATCTTCTTTATCATGCTAAGAGGAGCAGGAAAAAGCAAAAAATTTCAGAATTGCACCTTGCAATGCGGAGAAATTACTGTTTGTGCATTTACAATATTCGTTGATTTTTGCCATTGAAAAACGTCCAGAAATGATTGAAGCTACTGACTGAATGAAAGGAGCTGGCATCTCACTCTCTTTGAATCTTCTTTATCATGCTAAGAGGAGCAGGAAAAAGCAAAAAATTTCAGAATTGCACCTTGCAATGCGGAGAAATTACAGTTTGTGCATTTACAATATTCATTGATTTTTGCCATTGAAAAACGTCCAGAAATGATTGAAGCTACTGACTGAATGAAAGGAGCTGGCATCTCACTCTCTTTGAATCTTCTTTATCATGCTAAGAGGAGCAGGAAAAAGCAAAAAATTTCAGAATTGCGCCTTGCAATGCGGAGAAATTACTGTTTGTGCATTTACAAAATTCATTGATTTTTGCCATTGAAAAACATCATGTTATTCATATACCAGAAATGATTGAAGCTACTGACTGAAGGAAAGGAGCTGGCATCTCACTCTCTTTGAATCTTCTTTATCATGCTAAGAGGAGCAGGAAAAAGCAAAAAATTTCAGAATTGCACCTTGCAATGCGGAGAATTTACTGTTTGTGCATTTACAATATTCATTGATTTTTGCCATTGAAAAACGTCCAGAAATTATTGAAGCTACTGACTGAATGAAAGGAGCTGGCATCTCCCTCTCTTTGAATCTTCTTTATCATGCTAAGAGGAGCAGGAAAAAGCAAAAAATTTCAGAATTGCACCTTGCAATGCGGAGAAATTACAGTTTGTGCATTTACAATATTCATTGATTTTTGCCATTGAAAAACGTCCAGAAATGATTGAAGCTACTGACTGAATGAAAGGAGCTGGCATCTCACTCTCTTTGAATCTTCTTTATCATGCTAAGAGGAGCAGGAAAAAGCAAAAAATTTCAGAATTGCACCTTGCAATGCGGAGAAATTACTGTTTGTGCATTTACAATATTCGTTGATTTTTGCCATTGAAAAACGTCCAGAAATGATTGAAGCTACTGACTGAATGAAAGGAGCTGGCATCTCACTCTCTTTGAATCTTCTTTATCATGCTAAGAGGAGCAGGAAAAAGCAAAAAATTTCAGAATTGCACCTTGCAATGCGGAGAAATTACTGTTTGTGCATTTACAATATTCATTGATTTTTGCCATTGAAAAACATAATGTTATTCATATACCAGAAATGTTTGAAGCTACTGACTGAATGAAAGGAGCTGGCATCTCAATCTCTTTGAATCTTCTTTATCATGCTAAGAGGAGCATGAAAAAGCAAAAAATTTCAGAATTGCACCTTGCAATGTGGAGAAATTACTGTTTGTGCATTTACAATATTCATTGATTTTTGCCATTGAAAAACATCATGTTATTCATATACCAGAAATGTTTGAAGCTACTGACTGAATGAAAGGAGCTGGCATCTCACTCTCTTTGAATCTTCTTTATCATGCTAAGAGGAGCAGAAAAAAGCAAAAAATTTCAGACTTGCACCTTGCAATGCGGAGAAATTACTGTTTGTGCATTTACAATATTCATTGATTTTTGCCATTGAAAAACATCATGTTATTCATATACCAGAAATGTTTGAAGCTACTGACTGAATGAAAGGAGCTGGCATCTCACTCTCTTTGAATCTTCTTTATCATGCTAAGAGGAGCAGGAAAAAGCAAAAAATTTCAGAATTGCACCTTGCAATGCGGAGAAATTACTGTTTGTGCATTTACAATATTCATTGATTTTTGCCATTGAAAAACGTCCAGAAATGATTGAAGGTACTGACTGAATGAAAGGAGCTGGCATCTCACTCTCTTTGAATCTTCTTTATCATGCTAAGAGGAGCAGGAAAAAGCAAAAAATTTCAGAATTGCAACTTGCAATGCGGAGAAATTACTGTTTGTGCATTTACAATATTCATTGATTTTTGCCATTGAAAAACGTCCAGAAATGATTGAAGCTACTGACTTAATGAAAGGAGCTGGCATCTCACTCTCTTTGAATCTTCTTTATCATGCTAAGTGGAGCAGGAAAAAGCAAAAAATTTCAGAATTGCACCTTGCAATGCGGAGAAATTACAGTTTGTGCATTTACAATATTCATTGATTTTTGCCATTGAAAAACGTCCAGAAATGATTGAAGCTACTGACTGAATGAAAGGAGCTGGCATCTCACTCTCTTTGAATCTTCTTTATCATGCTAAGAGGAGCAGGAAAAAGCAAAAAATTTCAGAATTGCACCTTGCAATGCGGAGAAATTACTGTTTGTGCATTTACAATATTCGTTGATTTTTGCCATTGAAAAACGTCCAGAAATGATTGAAGCTACTGACTGAATGAAAGGAGCTGGCATCTCACTCTCTTTGAATCTTCTTTATCATGCTAAGAGGAGCAGGAAAAAGCAAAAAATTTCAGAATTGCACCTTGCAATGCGGAGAAATTACAGTTTGTGCATTTACAATATTCATTGATTTTTGCCATTGAAAAACGTCCAGAAATGATTGAAGCTACTGACTGAATGAAAGGAGCTGGCATCTCACTCTCTTTGAATCTTCTTTATCATGCTAAGAGGAGCAGGAAAAAGCAAAAAATTTCAGAATTGCACCTTGCAATGCGGAGAATTTACTGTTTGTGCATTTACAATATTCATTGATTTTTGCCATTGAAAAACATGTTATTCATATACCAGAAATGTTTGAAGCTCCTGACTGAATGAAAGGAGCTGGCACCTCACTCTCTTTGAATCTTCTTTATCATGCTAAGAGGAGCAGGAAAAAGCAAAAAATTTCAGAATTGCACCTTGCAATGCGGAGAAATTACTGTTTGTGCATTTACAATATTCATTGATTTTTGCCATTGAAAAACGTCCAGAAATGATTGAAGCTACTGACTGAATGAAAGGAGCTGGCATCTCACTCTCTTTGAATCTTCTTTATCATGCTAAGAGGAGCAGGAAAAAGCAAAAAATTTCAGAATTGCACCTTGCAATGCGGAGAAATTACTGTTTGTGCATTTACAATATTCATTGATTTTTGCCATTGAAAAATGTCCAGAAATGATTGAAGCTACTGACTGAATGAAAGGAGCTGGCATCTCACTCTCTTTGAATCTTCTTTATCATGCTAAGAGGAGCAGGAAAAAGCAAAAAATTTCAGAATTGCGCCTTGCAATGCGGAGAAATTACTGTTTGTGCATTTACAAAATTCATTGATTTTTGCCATTGAAAAACATCATGTTATTCATATACCAGAAATGATTGAAGCTACTGACTGAAGGAAAGGATCTGGCATCTCACTCTCTTTGAATCTTCTTTATCATGCTTAGAGGAGCAGGAAAAAGCAAAAAATTTCAGAATTGCACCTTGCAATGCGGAGAAATTACTGTTTGTGCATTTACAATATTCATTGAGTTTTGCCATTGAAAAACGTCCAGAAATGATTGAAGCTACTGACTGAATGAAAGGAGCTGGCATCTCACTCTCTTTGAATCTTCTTTATCATGCTAAGAGGAGCAGGAAAAAGCAAAAAATTTCAGAATTGCACCTTGCAATGCGGAGAAATTACTGTTTGTGCATTTACAATATTCATTGATTTTTGCTATTGAAAAACATCATGTTATTCATATACCAGAAATGATTGAAGCTACTGACTGAATGAAAGGAGCTGGCATCTCACTCTCTTTGAATCTTCTTTATCATGCTAAGAGGAGCAGGAAAAAGCAAAAAATTTCAGAATTGCACCTTGCAATGCGGAGAAATTACTGTTTGTGCATTTACAATATTCATTGATTTTTGCCATTGAAAAATGTCCAGAAATGATTGAAGCTACTGACTGAATGAAAGGAGCTGGCATCTCACTCTATTTGAATCTTCTTTATCATGCTAAGAGGAGCAGGAAAAAGCAAAAAATTTCAGAATTGCGCCTTGCAATGCGGAGAAATTACTGTTTGTGCATTTACAAAATTCATTGATTTTTGCCATTGAAAAACATCATGTTATTCATATACCAGAAATGATTGAAGCTACTGACTGAAGGAAAGGATCTGGCATCTCACTCTCTTTGAATCTTCTTTATCATGCTTAGAGGAGCAGGAAAAAGCAAAAAATTTCAGAATTGCACCTTGCAATGCGGAGAAATTACTGTTTGTGCATTTACAATATTCATTGATTTTTGCCATTGAAAAACGTCCAGAAATGATTGAAGCTACTGACTGAATGAAAGGAGCTGGCATCTCACTCTCTTTGAATCTTCTTTATCATGCTAAGAGGAGCAGGAAAAAGCAAAAAATTTCAGAATTGCACCTTGCAATGCGGAGAAATTACTGTTTGTGCATTTACAATATTCATTGATTTTTGCTATTGAAAAACATCATGTTATTCATATACCAGAAATGATTGAAGCTACTGACTGAATGAAAGGAGCTGGCATCTCACTCTCTTTGAATCTTCTTTATCATGCTAAGAGGAGCAGGAAAAAGCAAAAAATTTCAGAATTGCACCTTGCAATGCGGAGAAATTACAGTTTGTGCATTTACAATATTCATTGATTTTTGCCATTGAAAAACGTCCAGAAATGATTGAAGCTACTGACTGAATGAAAGGAGCTGGCATCTCACTCTCTTTGAATCTTCTTTATCATGCTAAGAGGAGCAGGAAAAAGCAAAAAATTTCAGAATTGCACCTTGCAATGCGGAGAAATTACTGTTTGTGCATTTACAATATTCATTGATTTTTGCCATTGAAAAACGTCCAGAAATGATTGAAGGTACTGACTGAATGAAAGGAGCTGGCATCTCACTCTCTTTGAATCTTCTTTATCATGCTAAGAGGAGCAGGAAAAAGCAAAAAATTTCAGAATTGCGCCTTGCAATGCGGAGAAATTACTCTTTGTGCATTTACAAAATTCATTGATTTTTGCCATTGAAAAACATCATGTTATTCATATACCAGAAATGATTGAAGCTACTGACTGAAGGAAAGGATCTGGCATCTCACTCTCTTTGAATCTTCTTTATCATGCTAAGAGGAGCAGGAAAAAGCAAAAAATTTCAGAATTGCACCTTGCAATGCGGAGAAATTACTGTTTGTGCATTTACAATATTCATTGATTTTTGTCATTGAAAAACGTCCAGAAATGATTGAAGCTACTGACTGAATGAAAGGAGCTGGCATCTCACTCTCTTTGAATCTTCTTTATCATGCTAAGAGGAGCAGGAAAAAGCAAAAAATTTCAGAATTGCACCTTGCAATGCGGAGAAATTACTGTTTGTGCATTTACAATATTCATTGATTTTTGCCATTGAAAAATGTCCAGAAATGATTGAAGCTACTGACTGAATGAAAGGAGCTGGCATCTCACTCTCTTTGAATCTTCTTTATCATGCTAAGAGGAGCAGGAAAAAGCAAAAAATTTCAGAATTGCACATTGCAATGCGGAGAAATTACTGTTTGTGCATTTACAATATTCATTGATTTTTGCCATTGAAAAACGTCCAGAAATGATTGAAGCTACTGACTGAATGAAAGGAGCTGGCATCTCACTCTCTTTGAATCTTCTTTATCATGCTAAGAGGAGCAGGAAAAAGCAAAAAATTTCAGAATTGCACCTTGCAATGCGGAGAAATTACTGTTTGTGCATTTACAATATTCATTGATTTTTGCCATTGAAAAACGTCCAGAAATGATTGAAGCTACTGACTGAATGAAAGGAGCTGGCATCTCACTCTCTTTGAATCTTCTTTATCATGCTAAGAGGAGCAGGAAAAAGCAAAAAATTTCAGAATTGCACCTTGCAATGCGGAGAAATAACTGTTTGTGCATTTACAATATTCATTGATTTTTGCCATTGAAAAATGTCCAGAAATGATTGAAGCTACTGACTGAATGAAAGGAGCTGGCATCTCACTCTCTTTGAATTTCTTTATCATGCTAAGAGGAGCAGGAAAAAGCAAAAAATTTCAGAATTGCGCCTTGCAATGCGGAGAAATTACTGTTTGTGCATTTACAAAATTCATTGATTTTTGCCATTGAAAAACATCATGTTATTCATATACCAGAAATGATTGAAGCTACTGACTGAAGGAAAGGATCTGGCATCTCACTCTCTTTGAATCTTCTTTATCATGCTAAGAGGAGCAGGAAAAAGCAAAAAATTTCAGAATTGCACCTTGCAATGTGGAGAAATTACTGTTTGTGCATTTACAATATTCATTGATTTTTGCCATTGAAAAACGTCCAGAAATGATTGAAGCTACTGACTGAATGAAAGGAGCTGGCATCTCACTCTCTTTGAATCTTCTTTATCATGCTAAGAGGAGCAGGAAAAAGCAAAAAATTTCAGAATTGCACCTTGCAATGCGGAGAAATTACTGTTTGTGCATTTACAATATTCATTGATTTTTGCCATTGAAAAACGTCCAGAAATGATTGAAGCTACTGACTGAATGAAAGGAGCTGGCATCTCACTCTCTTTGAATCTTCTTTATCATGCTAAGAGGAGCAGGAAAAAGCAAAAAATTTCAGAATTGCACCTTGCAATGCGGAGAAATTACTGTTTGTGCATTTACAATATTCATTGATTTTTGCCATTGAAAAATGTCCAGAAATGATTGAAGCTACTGACTGAATGAAAGGAGCTGGCATCTCACTCTCTTTGAATCTTCTTTATCATGCTAAGAGGAGCAGGAAAAAGCAAAAAATTTCAGAATTGCACCTTGCAATGCGGAGAAATTACTGTTTGTGCATTTACAATATTCATTGATTTTTGCCATTGAAAAACGTCCAGAAATGATTGAAGCTACTGACTGAATGAAAGGAGCTGGCATCTCACTCTCTTTGAATCTTCTTTATCATGCTAAGAGGAGCAGGAAAAAGCGAAAAATTTCAGAATTGCACCTTGCAATGCGGAGAAATTACTGTTTGTGCATTTACAATATTCATTGATTTTTGCGATTGAAAAACATCATGTTATTCATATACCAGAAATGATTGAAGCTACTGACTGAATGAAAGGAGCTGGCATCTCACTCTCTTTGAATCTTCTTTATCATGCTAAGAGGAGCAGGAAAAAGTAAAAAATTTCAGAATTGCACCTTGCAATGCGGAGAAATTACTGTTTGTGCATTTACAATATTCAATGATTTTTGCCATTGAAAAACGTCCAGAAATGATTGAAGCTACTGACTGAATGAAAGTAGCTGGCATCTCACTCTCTTTGAATCTTCTTTATCATGCTAAGAGGAGCAGGAAAAAGCAAAAAATTTCAGAATTGCACCTTGCACTGCAGAGAAATTACTGTTTGTGCATTTACAATATTCATTGATTTTTGTCATTGAAAAACGTCCAGAAATGATTGAAGCTACTGACTGAATGAAAGGAGCTGGCATCTCACTCTCTTTGAATCTTCTTTATCATGCTAAGAGGAGCAGGAAAAAGCAAAAAATTTCAGAATTGCACCTTGCAATGCGGAGAAATTACTGTTTGTGCATTTACAATATTCATTGATTTTTGCCATTGAAAAATGTCCAGAAATGATTGAAGCTACTGACTGAATGAAAGGAGCTGGCATCTCACTCTCTTTAAATCTTCTTTATCATGCTAAGAGGAGCAGGAAAAAGCAAAAAATTTCAGAATTGCACATTGCAATGCGGAGAAATTACTGTTTGTGCATTTACAATATTCATTGATTTTTGCCATTGAAAAACGTCCAGAAATGATTGAAGCTACTGACTGAATGAAAGGAGCTGGCATCTCACTCTCTTTGAATCTTCTTTATCATGCTAAGAGGAGCAGGAAAAAGCAAAAAATTTCAGAATTGCACCTTGCAATGCGGAGAAATTACTGTTTGTGCATTTACAATATTCATTGATTTTTGCCATTGAAAAACGTCCAGAAATGATTGAAGCTACTGACTGAATGAAAGGAGCTGGCATCTCACTCTCTTTGAATCTTCTTTATCATGCTAAGAGGAGCAGGAAAAAGCAAAAAATTTCAGAATTGCACCTTGCAATGCGGAGAAATTACTGTTTGTGCATTTACAATATTCATTGATTTTTGCCATTGAAAAATGTCCAGAAATGATTGAAGCTACTGACTGAATGAAAGGAGCTGGCATCTCACTCTCTTTGAATCTTCTTTATCATGCTAAGAGGAGCAGGAAAAAGCAAAAAATTTCAGAATTGCGCCTTGCAATGCGGAGAAATTACTGTTTGTGCATTTACAAAATTCATTGATTTTTGCCATTGAAAAACATCATGTTATTCATATACCAGAAATGATTGAAGCTACTGACTGAAGGAAAGGATCTGGCATCTCACTCTCTTTGAATCTTCTTTATCATGCTAAGAGGAGCAGGAAAAAGCAAAAAATTTCAGAATTGCACCTTGCAATGCGGAGAAATTACTGTTTGTGCATTTACAATATTCATTGATTTTTGCCATTGAAAAACGTCCAGAAATGATTGAAGCTACTGACTGAATGAAAGGAGCTGGCATCTCACTCTCTTTGAATCTTCTTTATCATGCTAAGAGGAGCAGGAAAAAGCAAAAAATTTCAGAATTGCACCTTGCAATGCGGAGAAATTACTGTTTGTGCATTTACAATATTCATTGATTTTTGCGATTGAAAAACATCATGTTATTCATATACCAGAAATGATTGAAGCTACTGACTGAATGAAAGGAGCTGGCATCTCACTCTCTTTGAATCTTCTTTATCATGCTAAGAGGAGCAGGAAAAAGTAAAAAATTTCAGAATTGCACCTTGCAATGCGGAGAAATTACTGTTTGTGCATTTACAATATTCAATGATTTTTGCCATTGAAAAACGTCCAGAAATGATTGAAGCTACTGACTGAATGAAAGGAGCTGGCATCTCACTCTCTTTGAATCTTGTTTACCATGCTAAGAGGAGCAGGAAAAAGCAAAAAATTTCAGAATTGCACCTTGCAATGCGGAGAAATTACTGTTTGTGCATTTACAATATTCATTGATTTTTGCCATTGAAAAACGTCCAGAAATGATTGAAGCTACTGACTGAATGAAAGGAGCTGGCATCTCACTCTCTTTGAATCTTCTTTATCATGCTAAGAGGAGCAGGAAAAAGCAAAAAATTTCAGAATTGCACCTTGCAATGCGGAGAAATTACTGTTTGTGCATTTACAATATTCATTGATTTTTGCTATTGAAAAACATCATGTTATTCATATACCAGAAATGATTGAAGCTACTGACTGAATGAAAGGAGCTGGCATCTCACTCTCTTTGAATCTTCTTTATCATGCTAAGAGGAGCAGGAAAAAGCAAAAAATTTCAGAATTGCACCTTGCAATGCGGAGAAATTACAGTTTGTGCATTTACAATATTCATTGATTTTTGCCATTGAAAAACGTCCAGAAATGATTGAAGCTACTGACTGAATGAAAGGAGCTGGCATCTCACTCTCTTTGAATCTTCTTTATCATGCTAAGAGGAGCAGGAAAAAGCAAAAAATTTCAGAATTGCACCTTGCAATGCGGAGAAATTACTGTTTGTGCATTTACAATATTCATTGATTTTTGCCATTGAAAAACGTCCAGAAATGATTGAAGGTACTGACTGAATGAAAGGAGCTGGCATCTCGCTCTCTTTGAATCTTCTTTATCATGCTAAGAGGAGCAGGAAAAAGCAAAAAATTTCAGAATTGCACCTTGCAATGCGGAGAAATTACTGTTTGTGCATTTACAATATTCATTGATTTTTGCCATTGAAAAACGTCCAGAAATGATTGAAGCTACTGACTGAATGAAAGGAGCTGGCATCTCACTCTCTTTGAATCTTCTTTATCATGCTAAGAGGAGCAGGAAAAAGCAAAAAATTTCAGAATTGCACCTTGCAATGCGGAGAAATTACTGTTTGTGCATTTACAATATTCATTGATTTTTGCCATTGAAAAATGTCCAGAAATGATTGAAGCTACTGACTGAATGAAAGGAGCTGGCATCTCACTCTCTTTGAATCTTCTTTATCATGCTAAGAGGAGCAGGAAAAAGCAAAAAATTTCAGAATTGCGCCTTGCAATGCGGAGAAATTACTGTTTGTGCATTTACAAAATTCATTGATTTTTGCCATTGAAAAACATCATGTTATTCATATACCAGAAATGATTGAAGCTACTGACTGAAGGAAAGGATATGGCATCTCACTCTCTTTGAATCTTCTTTATCATGCTTAGAGGAGCAGGAAAAAGCAAAAAATTTCAGAATTGCACCTTGCAATGCGGAGAAATTACTGTTTGTGCATTTACAATATTCATTGATTTTTGCCATTGAAAAACGTCCAGAAATGATTGAAGCTACTGACTGAATGAAAGGAGCTGGCATCTCACTCTCTTTGAATCTTCTTTATCATGCTAAGAGGAGCAGGAAAAAGCAAAAAATTTCAGAATTGCACCTTGCAATGCGGAGAAATTACTGTTTGTGCATTTACAATATTCATTGATTTTTGCGATTGAAAAACATCATGTTATTCATATACCAGAAATGATTGAAGCTACTGACTGAATGAAAGGAGCTGGCATCTCACTCTCTTTGAATCTTCTTTATCATGCTAAGAGGATCAGGAAAAAGTAAAAAATTTCAGAATTGCACCTTGCAATGCGGAGAAATTACTGTTTGTGCATTTACAATATTCATTGATTTTTGCCATTGAAAAACGTCCAGAAATGATTGAAGCTACTGACTGAATGAAAGGAGCTGGCATCTCACTCTCTTTGAATCTTCTTTATCATGCTAAGAGGAGCAGGAAAAAGCAAAAAATTTCAGAATTGCACCTTGCAATGCGGAGAAATTACTGTTTGTGCATTTACAATATTCATTGATTTTTGCTATTGAAAAACATCATGTTATTCATATACCAGAAATGATTGAAGCTACTGACTGAATGAAAGGAGCTGGCATCTCACTCTCTTTGAATCTTCTTTATCATGCTAAGAGGAGCAGGAAAAAGCAAAAAATTTCAGAATTGCACCTTGCAATGCGGAGAAATTACAGTTTGTGCATTTACAATATTCATTGATTTTTGCCATTGAAAAACGTCCAGAAATGATTGAAGCTACTGACTGAATGAAAGGAGCTGGCATCTCACTCTCTTTGAATCTTCTTTATCATGCTAAGAGGAGCAGGAAAAAGCAAAAAATTTCAGAATTGCACCTTGCAATGCGGAGAAATTACTGTTTGTGCATTTACAATATTCATTGATTTTTGCCATTGAAAAACGTCCAGAAATGATTGAAGCTACTGACTGAATGAAAGGAGCTGGCATCTCACTCTCTTTGAATCTTCTTTATCATGCTAAGAGGAGCAGGAAAAAGCAAAAAATTTCAGAATTGCACCTTGCAATGCGGAGAAATTACTGTTTGTGCATTTACAATATTCATTGATTTTTGCCATTGAAAAATGTCCAGAAATGATTGAAGCTACTGACTGAATGAAAGGAGCTGGCATCTCACTCTCTTTGAATCTTCTTTATCATGCTAAGAGGAGCAGGAAAAAGCAAAAAATTTCAGAATTGCGCCTTGCAATGCGGAGAAATTACTGTTTGTGCATTTACAAAATTCATTGATTTTTGCCATTGAAAAACATCATGTTATTCATATACCAGAAATGATTGAAGCTACTGACTGAAGGAAAGGATCTGGCATCTCACTCTCTTTGAATCTTCTTTATCATGCTTAGAGGAGCAGGAAAAAGCAAAAAATTTCAGAATTTCACCTTGCAATGCGGAGAAATTACTGTTTGTGCATTTACAATATTCATTGATTTTTGCCATTGAAAAACGTCCAGAAATGATTGAAGCTACTGACTGAATGAAAGGAGCTGGCATCTCACTCTCTTTGAATCTTCTTTATCATGCTAAGAGGAGCAGGAAAAAGCAAAAAATTTCAGAATTGCACCTTGCAATGCGGAGAAATTACTGTTTGTGCATTTACAATATTCATTGATTTTTGCGATTGAAAAACATCATGTTATTCATATACCAGAAATGATTGAAGCTACTGACTGAATGAAAGGAGCTGGCATCTCTCTCTCTTTGAATCTTCTTTATCATGCTAAGAGGAGCAGGAAAAAGTAAAAAATTTCAGAATTGCACCTTGCAATGCGGAGAAATTACTGTTTGTGCATTTACAATATTCAATGATTTTTGCCATTGAAAAACGTCCAGAAATGATTGAAGCTACTGACTGAATGAAAGGAGCTGGCATCTCACTCTCTTTGAATCTTGTTTATCATGCTAAGAGGAGCAGGAAAAAGCAAAAAATTTCAGAATTGCACCTTGCAATGCGGAGAAATTACTGTTTGTGCATTTACAATATTCATTGATTTTTGCCATTGAAAAACGTCCAGAAATGATTGAAGCTACTGACTGAATGAAAGGAGCTGGCATCTCACTCTCTTTGAATCTTCTTTATCATGCTAAGAGGAGCAGGAAAAAGTAAAAAATTTCAGAATTGCACCTTGCAATGCGGAGAAATTACTGTTTGTGCATTTATAATATTCAATGATTTTTGCCATTGAAAAACGTCCAGAAATGATTGAAGCTACTGACTGAACGAAAGGAGCTGGCATCTCACTCTCTTTGAATCTTCTTTATCATGCTAAGAGGAGCAGGAAAAAGCAAAAAATTTCAGAATTGCACCTTGCAATGCGGAGAAATTACTGTTTGTGCATTTACAATATTCATTGATTTTTGCCATTGAAAAACATCATGTTATTCATGTACCAGAAATGTTTGAAGCTACTGACTGAATGAAAGGAGCTGGCATCTCACTCTCTTTGAATCTTCTTTATCATGCTAAGAGGAGCAGGAAAAAGCAAAAAATTTCAGAATTGCACATTGCAATGCGGAGAAATTACTGTTTGTGCATTTACAATATTCATTGATTTTTGCCATTGAAAAACGTCCAGAAATGATTGAAGCTACTGACTGAATGAAAGGAGCTGGCATCTCACTCTCTTTGAATCTTCTTTATCATGCTAAGAGGAGCAGGAAAAAGCAAAAAATTTCAGAATTGCACCTTGCAATGCGGAGAAATTACTGTTTGTGCATTTACAATATTCATTGATTTTTGCCATTGAAAAACGTCCAGAAATGATTGAAGCTACTGACTGAATGAAAATAGCTGGCATCTCACTCTCTTTGAATCTTCTTTATCATGCTAAGAGGAGCAGGAAAAAGCAAAAAATTTCAGAATTGCACCTTGCAATGCGGAGAAATTACTGTTTGTGCATTTACAATATTCATTGATTTTTGCCATTGAAAAATGTCCAGAAATGATTGAAGCTACTGACTGAATGAAAGGAGCTGGCATCTCACTCTCTTTGAATCTTCTTTATCATGCTAAGAGGAGCAGGAAAAAGCAAAAAATTTCAGAATTGCGCCTTGCAATGCGGAGAAATTACTGTTTGTGCATTTACAAAATTCATTGATTTTTGCCATTGAAAAACATCATGTTATTCATATACCAGAAATGATTGAAGCTACTGACTGAAGGAAAGGATCTGGCATCTCACTCTCTTTGAATCTTCTTTATCATGCTAAGAGGAGCAGGAAAAAGCAAAAAATTTCAGAATTGCACCTTGCAATGCGGAGAAATTACTGTTTGTGCATTTACAATATTCATTGATTTTTGCCATTGAAAAACGTCCAGAAATGATTGAAGCTACTGACTGAATGAAAGGAGCTGGCATCTCACTCTCTTTGAATCTTCTTTATCATGCTAAGAGGAGCAGGAAAAAGCAAAAAATTTCAGAATTGCACCTTGCAATGCGGAGAAATTACTGTTTGTGCATTTACAATATTCATTGATTTTTGCCATTGAAAAACGTCCAGAAATGATTGAAGCTACTGACTGAATGAAAGGAGCTGGCATCTCACTCTCTTTGAATCTTCTTTATCATGCTAAGAGGAGCAGGAAAAAGCAAAAAATTTCAGAATTGCACCTTGCAATGCGGAGAAATGACTGTTTGTGCATTTACAATATTCATTGATTTTTGCCATTGAAAAATGTCCAGAAATGATTGAAGCTACTGACTGAATGAAAGGAGCTGGCATCTCACTCTCTTTGAATCTTCTTTATCATGCTAAGAGGAGCAGGAAAAAGCAAAAAATTTCAGAATTGCGCCTTGCAATGCGGAGAAATTACTGTTTGTGCATTTACAAAATTCATTGATTTTTGCCATTGAAAAACATCATGTTATTCATATACCAGAAATGATTGAAGCTACTGACTGAAGGAAAGGATCTGGCATCTCACTCTCTTTGAATCTTCTTTATCATGCTAAGAGGAGCAGGAAAAAGCAAAAAGTTTCAGAATTGCACCTTGCAATGCGGAGAAATTACTGTTTGTGCATTTACAATATTCATTGGTTTTTGCCATTGAAAAACGTCCAGAAATGATTGAAGCTACTGACTGAATGAAAGGAGCTGGCATCTCACTCTCTTTGAATCTTCTTTATCATGCTAAGAGGAGCAGGAAAAAGCAAAAAATTTCAGAATTGCACCTTGCAATGCGGAGAAATTACTGTTTGTGCATTTATAATATTCATTGATTTTTGCCATTGAAAAACGTCCAGAAATGATTGAAGCTACTGACTGAATGAAAGGAGCTGGCATCTCACTCTCTTTGAATCTTCTTTATCATGCTAAGAGGAGCAGGAAAAAGCAAAAAATTTCAGAATTGCACCTTGCAATGCGGAGAAATTACTGTTTGTGCATTTACAATATTCATTGATTTTTGCCATTGAAAAACGTCCAGAAATGATTGAAGCTACTGACTGAATGAAAGGAGCTGGCATCTCACTCCCTTTGAATCTTCTTTATCATGCTAAGAGGAGCAGGAAAAAGCAAAAAATTTCAGAATTGCACCTTGCAATGCGGAGAAATTACTGTTTGTGCATTTACAATATTCATTGATTTTTGCCATTGAAAAATGTCCAGAAATGATTGAAGCTACTGACTGAATGAAAGGAGCTGGCATCTCACTCTCTTTGAATCTTCTTTATCATGCTAAGAGGAGCAGGAAAAAGCAAAAAATTTCAGAATTGCGCCTTGCAATGCGGAGAAATTACTGTTTGTGCATTTACAAAATTCATTGATTTTTGCCATTGAAAAACATCATGTTATTCATATACCAGAAATGATTGAAGCTACTGACTGAAGGAAAGGATCTGGCATCTCACTCTCTTTGAATCTTCTTTATCATGCTAAGAGGAGCAGGAAAAAGCAAAAAGTTTCAGAATTGCACCTTGCAATGCGGAGAAATTACTGTTTGTGCATTTACAATATTCATTGGTTTTTGCCATTGAAAAACGTCCAGAAATGATTGAAGCTACTGACTGAATGAAAGGAGCTGGCATCTCACTCTCTTTGAATCTTCTTTATCATGCTAAGAGGAGCAGGAAAAAGCAAAAAATTTCAGAATTGCACCTTGCAATGCGGAGAAATTACTGTTTGTGCATTTATAATATTCATTGATTTTTGCCATTGAAAAACGTCCAGAAATGATTGAAGCTACTGACTGAATGAAAGGAGCTGGCATCTCACTCTCTTTGAATCTTCTTTATCATGCTAAGAGGAGCAGGAAAAAGCAAAAAATTTCAGAATTGCACCTTGCAATGCGGAGAAATTACTGTTTGTGCATTTACAATATTCATTGATTTTTGCCATTGAAAAACGTCCAGAAATGATTGAAGCTACTGACTGAATGAAAGGAGCTGGCATCTCACTCCCTTTGAATCTTCTTTATCATGCTAAGAGGAGCAGGAAAAAGCAAAAAATTTCAGAATTGCACCTTGCAATGCGGAGAAATTACTGTTTGTGCATTTACAATATTCATTGATTTTTGCCATTGAAAAATGTCCAGAAATGATTGAAGCTACTGACTGAATGAAAGGAGCTGGCATCTCACTCTCTTTGAATCTTCTTTATCATGCTAAGAGGAGCAGGAAAAAGCAAAAAATTTCAGAATTGCGCCTTGCAATGCGGAGAAATTACTGTTTGTGCATTTACAAAATTCATTGATTTTTGCCATTGAAAAACATCATGTTATTCATATACCAGAAATGATTGAAGCTACTGACTGAAGGAAAGGATCTGGCATCTCACTCTCTTTGAATCTTCTTTATCATGCTAAGAGGAGCAGGAAAAAGCAAAAAATTTCAGAATTGCACCTTGCAATGCGGAGAAATTACTGTTTGTGCATTTACAATATTCATTGATTTTTGCCATTGAAAAACGTCCAGAAATGATTGAAGCTACTGACTGAATGAAAGGAGCTGGCATCTCACTCTCTTTGAATCTTCTTTATCATGCTAAGAGGAGCAGGAAAAAGCAAAAAATTTCAGAATTGCACCTTGCAATGCGGAGAAATTACTGTTTGTGCATTTACAATATTCATTGATTTTTGCCATTGAAAAACGTCCAGAAATGATTGAAGCTACTGACTGAATGAAAGGAGCTGGCATCTCACTCTCTTTGAATCTTCTTTATCATGCTAAGAGGAGCAGGAAAAAGCAAAAAATTTCAGAATTGCACCTTGCAATGCGGAGAAATGACTGTTTGTGCATTTACAATATTCATTGATTTTTGCCATTGAAAAATGTCCAGAAATGATTGAAGCTACTGACTGAATGAAAGGAGCTGGCATCTCACTCTCTTTGAATCTTCTTTATCATGCTAAGAGGAGCAGGAAAAAGCAAAAAATTTCAGAATTGCGCCTTGCAATGCGGAGAAATTACTGTTTGTGCATTTACAATATTCATTGATTTTTGCCATTGAAAAACATCATGTTATTCATATACCAGAAATGATTGAAGCTACTGACTGAATGAAAGGAGCTGGCATCTCACTCTCTTTGAATCTTCTTTATCATGCTAAGAGGAGCAGGAAAAAGTAAAAAATTTCAGAATTGCACCTTGCAATGCGGAGAAATTACTGATTGTGCATTTACAATATTCAATGATTTTTGCCATTGAAAAACGTCCAGAAATGATTAAAGCTACTGACTGAATGAAAGGAGCTGGCATCTCACTCTCTTTGAATCTTCTTTATCATGCTAAGAGGAGCAGGAAAAAGCAAAAAATTTCAGAATTGCACCTTGCATTGCGGAGAAATTACTGTTTGTGCATTTACAATATTCATTGATTTTTGCCATTGAAAAACGTCCAGAAATGATTGAAGCTACTGACTGAATGAAAGGAGCTGGCATCTCACTCTCTTTGAATCTTCTTTATCATGCTAAGAGGAGCAGGAAAAAGCAAAAAATTTCAGAATTGCACCTTGCAATGCGGAGAAATTACTGTTTGTGCATTTACAATATTCATTGATTTTTGCCATTGAAAAACATCATGTTATTCATATACCAGAAATGATTGAAGCTACTGACTGAATGAAAGGAGCTGGCATCTCACTCTCTTTGAATCTTCTTTATCATGCTAAGAGGAGCAGGAAAAAGTAAAAAATTTCAGAATTGCGCCTTGCAATGCGGAGAAATTACTGTTTGTGCATTTACAAAATTCATTGATTTTTGCCATTGAAAAACATCATGTTATTCATATACCAGAAATGATTGAAGCTACTGACTGAAGGAAAGGATCTGGCATCTCACTCTCTTTGAATCTTCTTTATCATGCTTAGAGGAGCAGGAAAAAGCAAAGAATTTCAGAATTGCACCTTGCAATGCGGAGAAATTACTGTTTGTGCATTTACAATATTCATTGATTTTTGCCATTGAAAAACGTCCAGAAATGATTGAAGCTACTGACTGAATGAAAGGAGCTGGCATCTCACTCTCTTTGAATCTTCTTTATCATGCTAAGAGGAGCAGGAAAAAGCAAAAAATTTCAGACTTGCACCTTGCAATGCGGAGAAATTACTGTTTGTGCATTTACAATATTCATTGATTTTTGCGATTGAAAAACATCATGTTATTCATATACCAGAAATGATTGAAGCTACTGACTGAATGAAAGGAGCTGGCATCTCACTCTCTTTGAATCTTCTTTATCATGCTAAGAGGAGCAGGAAAAAGTAAAAAATTTCAGAATTGCACCTTGCAATGCGGAGAAATTACTGTTTGTGCATTTACAATATTCATTGATTTTTGCCATTGAAAAACGTCCAGAAATGATTGAAGCTACTGACTGAATGAAAGGAGCTGGCATCTCACTCTCTTTGAATCTTCTTTATCATGCTAAGAGGAGCAGGAAAAAGCAAAAAATTTCAGAATTGCACCTTGCAATGCGGAGAAATTAGTGTTTGTGCATTTACAATATTCATTGATTTTTGCTATTGAAAAACATCATGTTATTCATATACCAGAAATGATTGAAGCTACTGACTGAATGAAAGGAGCTGGCATCTCACTCTCTTTGAATCTTCTTTATCATGCTAAGAGGAGCAGGAAAAAGCAAAAAATTTCAGAATTGCACCTTGCAATGCGGAGAAATTACAGTTTGTGCATTTACAATATTCATTGATTTTTGCCATTGAAAAACGTCCAGAAATGATTGAAGCTACTGACTGAATGAAAGGAGCTGGCATCTCACTCTCTTTGAATCTTCTTTATCATGCTAAGAGGAGCAGGAAAAAGCAAAAAATTTCAGAATTGCACCTTGCAATGCGGAGAAATTACTGTTTGTGCATTTACAATATTCATTGATTTTTGCCATTGAAAAACGTCCAGAAATGATTGAAGGTACTGACTGAATGAAAGGAGCTGGCATCTCACTCTCTTTGAATCTTCTTTATCATGCTAAGAGGAGCAGGAAAAAGCAAAAAATTTCAGAATTGCACCTTGCAATGCGGAGAAATTACTGTTTGTGCATTTACAATATTCATTGATTTTTGCCATTGAAAAATGTCCAGAAATGATTGAAGCTACTGACTGAATGAAAGGAGCTGGCATCTCACTCTCTTTGAATCTTCTTTATCATGCTAAGAGGAGCAGGAAAAAGCAAAAAATTTCAGAATTGCACCTTGCAATGCGGAGAAATTACTGTTTGTGCATTTACAATATTCATTGATTTTTGCCATTGAAAAATGTCCAGAAATGATTGAAGCTACTGACTGAATGAAAGGAGCTGGCATCTCACTCTCTTTGAATCTTCTTTATCATGCTAAGAGGAGCAGGAAAAAGCAAAAAATTTCAGAATTGCGCCTTGCAATGCGGAGAAATTACTGTTTGTGCATTTACAAAATTCATTGATTTTTGCCATTGAAAAACATCATGTTATTCATATACCAGAAATGATTGAAGCTACTGACTGAAGGAAAGGATCTGGCATCTCACTCTCTTTGAATCTTCTTTATCATGCTTAGAGGAGCAGGAAAAAGCAAAAAATTTCAGAATTGCACCTTGCAATGCGGAGAAATTACTGTTTGTGCATTTACAATATTCATTGATTTTTGCCATTGAAAAACGTCCAGAAATGATTGAAACTACTGACTGAATGAAAGGAGCTGGCATCTCACTCTCTTTGAATCTTCTTTATCATGCTAAGAGGAGCAGGAAAAAGCAAAAAATTTCAGAATTGCACCTTGCAATGCGGAGAAATTACTGTTTGTGCATTTACAATATTCATTGATTTTTGCGATTGAAAAACATCATGTTATTCATATACCAGAAATGATTGAAGCTACTGACTGAATGAAAGGAGCTGGCATCTCACTCTCTTTGAATCTTCTTTATCATGCTAAGAGGAGCAGGAAAAAGTAAAAAATTTCAGAATTGCACCTTGCAATGCGGAGAAATTACTGTTTGTGCATTTACAATATTCAATGATTTTTGCCATTGAAAAACGTCCAGAAATGATTGAAGCTACTGACTGAATGAAAGGAGCTGGCATCTCACTCTCTTTGAATCTTGTTTATCATGCTAAGAGGAGCAGGAAAAAGCAAAAAATTTCAGAATTGCACCTTGCAATGCGGAGAAATTACTGTTTGTGCATTTACAATATTCATTGATTTTTGCCATTGAAAAACGTCCAGAAATGATTGAAGCTACTGACTGAATGAAAGGAGCTGGCATCTCACTCTCTTTGAATCTTCTTTATCATGCTAAGAGGAGCAGGAAAAAGCAAAAAATTTCAGAATTGCACCTTGCAATGCGGAGAAATTACTGTTTGTGCATTTACAATATTCATTGATTTTTGCCATTGAAAAACATCATGTTATTCATATACCAGAAATGATTGAAGCTACTGACTGAATGAAAGGAGCTGGCATCTCACTCTCTTTGAATCTTCTTTATCATGCTAAGAGGAGCAGGAAAAAGTAAAAAATTTCAGAATTGCACCTTGCAATGCGGAGAAATTACTGTTTGTGCATTTATAATATTCAATGATTTTTGCCATTGAAAAACGTCCAGAAATGATTAAAGCTACTGACTGAACGAAAGGAGCTGGCATCTCACTCTCTTTGAATCTTCTTTATCATGCTAAGAGGAGCAGGAAAAAGCAAAAAATTTCAGAATTGCACCTTGCAATGCGGAGAAATTACTGTTTGTGCATTTACAATATTCATTGATTTTTGCCATTGAAAAACGTCCAGAAATGATTGAAGCTACTGACTGAATGAAAGGAGCTGGCATCTCACTCTCTTTGAATCTTCTTTATCATGCTAAGAGGAGCAGGAAAAAGCAAAAAATTTCAGAATTGCACCTTGCAATGCGGAGAAATTACTGTTTGTGCATTTACAATATTCATTGATTTTTGCCATTGAAAAATGTCCAGAAATGATTGAAGCTACTGACTGAATGAAAGGAGCTGGCATCTCACTCTCTTTGAATCTTCTTTATCATGCTAAGAGGAGCAGGAAAAAGCAAAAAATTTCAGAATTGCACCTTGCAATGCGGAGAAATTACTGTTTGTGCATTTACAATATTCATTGATTTTTGCCATTGAAAAACGTCCAGAAATGATTGAAACTACTGACTGAATGAAAGGAGCTGGCATCTCACTCTCTTTGAATCTTCTTTATCATGCTAAGAGGAGCAGGAGAAAGCAAAAAATTTCAGAATTGCGCCTTGCAATGCGGAGAAATTACTGTTTGTGCATTTACAAAATTCATTATTTTTTGCCATTGAAAAACATCATGTTATTCATATACCAGAAATGATTGAAGCTACTGACTGAAGGAAAGGATCTGGCATCTCACTCTCTTTGAATCTTCTTTATCATGCTAAGAGGAGCAGGAAAAAGCAAAAAATTTCAGAATTGCACCTTGCAATGCGGAGAAATTACTGTTTGTGCATTTACAATATTCATTGATTTTTGCCATTGAAAAACGTCCAGAAATGATTGAAGCTACTGACTGAATGAAAGGAGCTGGCATCTCACTCTCTTTGAATCTTCTTTATCATGCTAAGAGGAGCAGGAAAAAGCAAAAAATTTCAGAATTGCACCTTGCAATGCGGAGAAATTACTGTTTGTGCATTTACAATATTCATTGATTTTTGCCATTGAAAAACGTCCAGAAATGATTGAAGCTACTGACTGAATGAAAGGAGCTGGCATCTCACTCTCTTTGAATCTTCTTTATCATGCTAAGAGGAGCAGGAAAAAGCAAAAAATTTCAGAATTGCACCTTGCAATGCGGAGAAATTACTGTTTGTGCATTTACAATATTCATTGATTTTTGCCATTGAAAAATGTCCAGAAATGATTGAAGCTACTGACTGAATGAAAGGAGCTGGCATCTCACTCTCTTCGAATCTTCTTTATCATGCTAAGAGGAGCAGGAAAAAGCAAAAAATTTCAGAATTGCGCCTTGCAATGCGGAGAAATTACTGTTTGTGCATTTACAAAATTCATTGATTTTTGCCATTGAAAAACATCATGTTATTCATATACCAGAAATGATTGAAGCTACTGACTGAAGGAAAGGATCTGGCATCTCACTCTCTTTGAATCTTCTTTATCATGCTAAGAGGAGCAGGAAAAAGCAAAAAATTTCAGAATTGCACCTTGCAATGCGGAGAAATTACTGTTTGTGCATTTACAATATTCATTGGTTTTTGCCATTGAAAAACGTCCAGAAATGATTGAAGCTACTGACTGAATGAAAGGAGCTGGCATCTCACTCTCTTTGAATCTTCTTTATCATGCTAAGAGGAGCAGGAAAAAGCAAAAAATTTCAGAATTGCACCTTGCAATGCGGAGAAATTACTGTTTGTGCATTTACAATATTCATTGATTTTTGCGATTGAAAAACATCATGTTATTCATATACCAGAAATGATTGAAGCTACTGACTGAATGAAAGGAGCTGGCATCTCACTCTCTTTGAATCTTCTTTATCATGCTAAGAGGAGCAGGAAAAAGTAAAAAATTTCAGAATTGCACCTTGCAATGCGGAGAAATTACTGATTGTGCATTTACAATATTCAATGATTTTTGCCATTGAAAAACGTCCAGAAATGATTAAAGCTACTGACTGAATGAAAGGAGCTGGCATCTCACTCTCTTTGAATCTTCTTTATCATGCTAAGAGGAGCAGGAAAAAGCAAAAAATTTCAGAATTGCACCTTGCAATGCGGAGAAATTACTGTTTGTGCATTTACAATATTCATTGATTTTTGCCATTGAAAAACGTCCAGAAATGATTGAAGCTACTGACTGAATGAAAGGAGCTGGCATCTCACTCTCTTTGAATCTTCTTTATCATGCTAAGAGGAGCAGGAAAAAGCAAAAAATTTCAGAATTGCACCTTGCAATGCGGAGAAATTACTGTTTGTGCATTTACAATATTCATTGATTTTTGCCATTGAAAAACATCATGTTATTCATATACCAGAAATGATTGAAGCTACTGACTGAATGAAAGGAGCTGGCATCTCACTCTCTTTGAATCTTCTTTATCATGCTAAGAGGAGCAGGAAAAAGTAAAAAATTTCAGAATTGCACCTTGCAATGCGGAGAAATTACTGTTTGTGCATTTATAATATTCAATGATTTTTGCCATTGAAAAACGTCCAGAAATGATTGAAGCTACTGACTGAACGAAAGGAGCTGGCATCTCACTCTCTTTGAATCTTCTTTATCATGCTAAGAGGAGCAGAAAAAAGCAAAAAATTTCAGAATTGCACCTTGCAATGCGGAGAAATTACTGTTTGTGCATTTACAATATTCATTGATTTTTGCCATTGAAAAACATCATGTTATTCATATACCAGAAATGTTTGAAGCTACTGACTGAATGAAAGGAGCTGGCATCTCACTCTCTTTGAATCTTCTTTATCATGCTAAGAGGAGCAGGAAAAAGCAAAAAATTTCAGAATTGCACATTGCAATGCAGAGAAATTACTGTTTGTGCATTTACAATATTCATTGATTTTTGCCATTGAAAAACGTCCAGAAATGATTGAAGCTACTGACTGAATGAAAGGAGCTGGCATCTCACTCTCTTTGAATCTTCTTTATCATGCTAAGAGGAGCAGGAAAAAGCAAAAAATTTCAGAATTGCACCTTGCAATGCGGAGAAATTACTGTTTGTGCATTTACAATATTCATTGATTTTTGCCATTGAAAAACGTCCAGAAATGATTGAAGCTACTGACTGAATGAAAGGAGCTGGCATCTCACTCTCTTTGAATCTTCTTTATCATGCTAAGAGGAGCAGGAAAAAGCAAAAAATTTCAGAATTGCACCTTGCAATGCGGAGAAATTACTGTTTGTGCATTTACAATATTCATTGAGTTTTGCCATTGAAAAACATGTTATTCATATACCAGAAATGTTTGAAGCTCCTGACTGAATGAAAGGAGCTGGCACCTCACTCTCTTTGAATCTTCTTTATCATGCTAAGAGGAGCAGGAAAAAGCAAAAAATTTCAGAATTGCACCTTGCAATGCGGAGAAATTACTGTTTGTGCATTTACAATATTCATTGATTTTTGCCATTGAAAAACGTCCAGAAATGATTGAAGCTACTGACTGAATGAAAGGAGCTGTCATCTCACTCTCTTTGAATCTTCTTTATCATGCTAAGAGGAGCAGGAAAAAGCAAAAAATTTCAGAATTGCACCTTGCAATGCGGAGAAATTACTGTTTGTGCATTTACAATATTCATTGATTTTTGCCATTGAAAAATGTCCAGAAATGATTGAAGCTACTGACTGAATGAAAGGAGCTGGCATCTCACTCTCTTTGAATCTTCTTTATCATGCTAAGAGGAGCAGGAAAAAGCAAAAAATTTCAGAATTGCGCCTTGCAATGCGGAGAAATTACTGTTTGTGCATTTACAAAATTCATTGATTTTTGCCATTGAAAAACATCATGTTATTCATATGCCAGAAATGATTGAAGCTACTGACTGAAGGAAAGGAGCTGGCATCTCACTCTCTTTGAATCTTCTTTATCATGCTAAGAGGAGCAGGAAAAAGCAAAAAATTTCAGAATTGCACATTGCAATGCAGAGAAATTACTGTTTGTGCATTTACAATATTCATTGATTTTTGCCATTGAAAAACGTCCAGAAATGATTGAAGCTACTGACTGAATGAAAGGAGCTGGCATCTCACTCTCTTTGAATCTTCTTTATCATGCTAAGAGGAGCAGGAAAAAGCAAAAAATTTCAGAATTGCACCTTGCAATGCGGAGAAATTACTGTTTGTGCATTTACAATATTCATTGATTTTTGCCATTGAAAAACGTCCAGAAATGATTGAAGCTACTGACTGAATGAAAGGAGCTGGCATCTCACTCTCTTTGAATCTTCTTTATCATGCTAAGAGGAGCAGGAAAAATCAAAAAATTTCAGAATTGCACCTTGCAATGCGGAGAAATTACTGTTTGTGCATTTACAATATTCATTGATTTTTGCCATTGAAAAACATGTTATTCATATACCAGAAATGTTTGAAGCTCCTGACTGAATGAAAGGAGCTGGCACCTCACTCTCTTTGAATCTTCTTTATCATGCTAAGAGGAGCAGGAAAAAGCAAAAAATTTCAGAATTGCGCCTTGCAATGCGGAGAAATTACTGTTTGTGCATTTACAAAATTCATTGATTTTTGCCATTGAAAAACATCATGTTATTCATATGCCAGAAATGATTGAAGCTACTGACTGAAGGAAAGGAGCTGGCATCTCACTCTCTTTGAATCTTCTTTATCATGCTAAGAGGAGCAGGAAAAAGCAAAAAATTTCAGAATTGCACCTTGCAATGCGGAGAAATTACTGTTTGTGCATTTACAATATTCATTGATTTTTGCGATTGAAAAACATCATGTTATTCATATACCAGAAATGATTGAAGCTACTGACTGAATGAAAGGAGCTGGCATCTCACTCTCTTTGAATCTTCTTTATCATGCTAAGAGAAGCAGGAAAAAGTAAAAAATTTCAGAATTGCACCTTGCAATGCGGAGAAATTACTGTTTGTGCATTTACAATATTCAATGATTTTTGCCATTGAAAAACGTCCAGAAATGATTGAAGCTACTGACTGAATGAAAGGAGCTGGCATCTCACTCTCTTTGAATCTTGTTTATCATGCTAAGAGGAGCAGGAAAAAGCAAAAAATTTCAGAATTGCACCTTGCAATGCGGAGAAATTACTGTTTGTGCATTTACAATATTCATTGATTTTTGCCATTGAAAAACGTCCAGAAATGATTGAAGCTACTGACTGAATGAAAGGAGCTGGCATCTCACTCTCTTTGAATCTTCTTTATCATGCTAAGAGGAGCAGGAAAAAGCAAAAAATTTCAGAATTGCACCTTGCAATGCGGAGAAATTACTGTTTGTGCATTTACAATATTCATTGATTTTTGCCATTGAAAAACATCATGTTATTCTTATACCAGAAATGATTGAAGCTACTGACTGAATGAAAGGAGCTGGCATCTCACTCTCTTTGAATCTTCTTTATCATGCTAAGAGGAGCAGGAAAAAGTAAAAAATTTCAGAATTGCACCTTGCAATGCGGAGAAATTACTGTTTGTGCATTTATAATATTCAATGATTTTTGCCATTGAAAAACGTCCAGAAATGATTAAAGCTACTGACTGAACGAAAGGAGCTGGCATCTCACTCTCTTTGAATCTTCTTTATCATGCTAAGAGGAGCAGGAAAAAGCAAAAAATTTCAGAATTGCACCTTGCAATGCGGAGAAATTACTGTTTGTGCATTTACAATATTCATTGATTTTTGCCATTGAAAAACATCATGTTATTCATGTACCAGAAATGTTTGAAGCTACTGACTGAATGAAAGGAGCTGGCATCTCACTCTCTTTGAATCTTCTTTATCATGCTAAGAGGAGCAGGAAAAAGCAAAAAATTTCAGAATTGCACATTGCAATGCGGAGAAATTACTGTTTGTGCATTTACAATATTCATTGATTTTTGCCATTGAAAAACGTCCAGAAATGATTGAAGCTACTGACTGAATGAAAGGAGCTGGCATCTCACTCTCTTTGAATCTTCTTTATCATGCTAAGAGGAGCAGGAAAAAGCAAAAAATTTCAGAATTGCACCTTGCAATGCGGAGAAATTACTGTTTGTGCATTTACAATATTCATTGATTTTTGCCATTGAAAAACGTCCAGAAATGATTGAAGCTACTGACTGAATGAAAGGAGCTGGCATCTCACTCTCTTTGAATCTTCTTTATCATGCTAAGAGGAGCAGGAAAAAGCAAAAAATTTCAGAATTGCACCTTGCAATGCGGAGAAATTACTGTTTGTGCATTTACAATATTCATTGATTTTTGCCATTGAAAAATGTCCAGAAATGATTGAAGCTACTGACTGAATGAAAGGAGCTGGCATCTCACTCTCTTTGAATCTTCTTTATCATGCTAAGAGGAGCAGGAGAAAGCAAAAAATTTCAGAATTGCGCCTTGCAATGCGGAGAAATTACTGTTTGTGCATTTACAAAATTCATTATTTTTTGCCATTGAAAAACATCATGTTATTCATATACCAGAAATGATTGAAGCTACTGACTGAAGGAAAGGATCTGGCATCTCACTCTCTTTGAATCTTCTTTATCATGCTAAGAGGAGCAGGAAAAAGCAAAAAATTTCAGAATTGCACCTTGCAATGCGGAGAAATTACTGTTTGTGCATTTACAATATTCATTGATTTTTGCCATTGAAAAACGTCCAGAAATGATTGAAGCTACTGACTGAATGAAAGGAGCTGGCATCTCACTCTCTTTGAATCTTCTTTATCATGCTAAGAGGAGCAGGAAAAAGCAAAAAATTTCAGAATTGCACCTTGCAATGCGGAGAAATTACTGTTTGTGCATTTACAATATTCATTGATTTTTGCCATTGAAAAACGTCCAGAAATGATTGAAGCTACTGACTGAATGAAAGGAGCTGGCATCTCACTCTCTTTGAATCTTCTTTATCATGCTAAGAGGAGCAGGAAAAAGCAAAAAATTTCAGAATTGCACCTTGCAATGCGGAGAAATTACTGTTTGTGCATTTACAATATTCATTGATTTTTGCCATTGAAAAATGTCCAGAAATGATTGAAGCTACTGACTGAATGAAAGGAGCTGGCATCTCACTCTCTTCGAATCTTCTTTATCATGCTAAGAGGAGCAGGAAAAAGCAAAAAATTTCAGAATTGCGCCTTGCAATGCGGAGAAATTACTGTTTGTGCATTTACAAAATTCATTGATTTTTGCCATTGAAAAACATCATGTTATTCATATACCAGAAATGATTGAAGCTACTGACTGAAGGAAAGGATCTGGCATCTCACTCTCTTTGAATCTTCTTTATCATGCTAAGAGGAGCAGGAAAAAGCAAAAAATTTCAGAATTGCACCTTGCAATGCGGAGAAATTACTGTTTGTGCATTTACAATATTCATTGGTTTTTGCCATTGAAAAACGTCCAGAAATGATTGAAGCTACTGACTGAATGAAAGGAGCTGGCATCTCACTCTCTTTGAATCTTCTTTATCATGCTAAGAGGAGCAGGAAAAAGCAAAAAATTTCAGAATTGCACCTTGCAATGCGGAGAAATTACTGTTTGTGCATTTACAATATTCATTGATTTTTGCGATTGAAAAACATCATGTTATTCATATACCAGAAATGATTGAAGCTACTGACTGAATGAAAGGAGCTGGCATCTCACTCTCTTTGAATCTTCTTTATCATGCTAAGAGGAGCAGGAAAAAGTAAAAAATTTCTGAATTGCACCTTGCAATGCGGAGAAATTACTGATTGTGCATTTACAATATTCAATGATTTTTGCCATTGAAAAACGTCCAGAAATGATTAAAGCTACTGACTGAATGAAAGGAGCTGGCATCTCACTCTCTTTGAATCTTCTTTATCATGCTAAGAGGAGCAGGAAAAAGCAAAAAATTTCAGAATTGCACCTTGCAATGCGGAGAAATTACTGTTTGTGCATTTACAATATTCATTGATTTTTGCCATTGAAAAACGTCCAGAAATGATTGAAGCTACTGACTGAATGAAAGGAGCTGGCATCTCACTCTCTTTGAATCTTCTTTATCATGCTAAGAGGAGCAGGAAAAAGCAAAAAATTTCAGAATTGCACCTTGCAATGCGGAGAAATTACTGTTTGTGCATTTACAATATTCATTGATTTTTGCCATTGAAAAACATCATGTTATTCATATACCAGAAATGATTGAAGCTACTGACTGAATGAAAGGAGCTGGCATCTCACTCTCTTTGAATCTTCTTTATCATGCTAAGAGGAGCAGGAAAAAGTAAAAAATTTCAGAATTGCACCTTGCAATGCGGAGAAATTACTGTTTGTGCATTTATAATATTCAATGATTTTTGCCATTGAAAAACGTCCAGAAATGATTGAAGCTACTGACTGAACGAAAGGAGCTGGCATCTCACTCTCTTTGAATCTTCTTTATCATGCTAAGAGGAGCAGAAAAAAGCAAAAAATTTCAGAATTGCACCTTGCAATGCGGAGAAATTACTGTTTGTGCATTTACAATATTCATTGATTTTTGCCATTGAAAAACATCATGTTATTCATATACCAGAAATGTTTGAAGCTACTGACTGAATGAAAGGAGCTGGCATCTCACTCTCTTTGAATCTTCTTTATCATGCTAAGAGGAGCAGGAAAAAGCAAAAAATTTCAGAATTGCACATTGCAATGCAGAGAAATTACTGTTTGTGCATTTACAATATTCATTGATTTTTGCCATTGAAAAACGTCCAGAAATGATTGAAGCTACTGACTGAATGAAAGGAGCTGGCATCTCACTCTCTTTGAATCTTCTTTATCATGCTAAGAGGAGCAGGAAAAAGCAAAAAATTTCAGAATTGCACCTTGCAATGCGGAGAAATTACTGTTTGTGCATTTACAATATTCATTGATTTTTGCCATTGAAAAACGTCCAGAAATGATTGAAGCTACTGACTGAATGAAAGGAGCTGGCATCTCACTCTCTTTGAATCTTCTTTATCATGCTAAGAGGAGCAAGAAAAAGCAAAAAATTTCAGAATTGCACCTTGCAATGCGGAGAAATTACTGTTTGTGCATTTACAATATTCATTGATTTTTCCCATTGAAAAACATGTTATTCATATACCAGAAATGTTTGAAGCTCCTGACTGAATGAAAGGAGCTGGCACCTCACTCTCTTTGAATCTTCTTTATCATGCTAAGAGGAGCAGGAAAAAGCAAAAAATTTCAGAATTGCACCTTGCAATGCGGAGAAATTACTGTTTGTGCATTTACAATATTCATTGATTTTTGCCATTGAAAAACGTCCAGAAATGATTGAAGCTACTGACTGAATGAAAGGAGCTGTCATCTCACTCTCTTTGAATCTTCTTTATCATGCTAAGAGGAGCAGGAAAAAGCAAAAAATTTCAGAATTGCACCTTGCAATGCGTTGAAATTACTGTTTGTGCATTTACAATATTCATTGATTTTTGCCATTGAAAAATGTCCAGAAATGATTGAAGCTACTGACTGAATGAAAGGAGCTGGCATCTCACTCTCTTTGAATCTTCTTTATCATGCTAAGAGGAGCAGGAAAAAGCAAAAAATTTCAGAATTGCGCCTTGCAATGCGGAGAAATTACTGTTTGTGCATTTACAAAATTCATTGATTTTTGCCATTGAAAAACATCATGTTATTCATATGCCAGAAATGATTGAAGCTACTGACTGAAGGAAAGGAGCTGGCATCTCACTCTCTTTGAATCTTCTTTATCATGCTAAGAGGAGCAGGAAAAAGCAAAAAATTTCAGAATTGCACCTTGCAATGCGGAGAAATTACTGTTTGTGCATTTACAATATTCATTGATTTTTGCCATTGAAAAATGTCCAGAAATGATTGAAGCTACTGACTGAATGAAAGGAGCTGGCATCTCACTCTCTTTGAATCTTCTTTATCATGCTAAGAGGAGCAGGAAAAAGCAAAAAATTTCAGAATTGCACCTTGCAATGCGGAGAAATTACTGTTTGTGCATTTACAATATTCATTGATTTTTGCCATTGAAAAACGTCCAGAAATGATTGAAGCTACTGACTGAATGAAAGGAGCTGGCATCTCACTCTCTTTGAATCTTCTTTATCATGCTAAGAGGAGCAGGAAAAAGCAAAAAATTTCAGAATTGCACCTTGCAATGCGGAGAAATTACTGTTTGTGCATTTACAATATTCATTGATTTTTGCCATTGAAAAACATGTTATTCATATACCAGAAATGTTTGAAGCTCCTGACTGAATGAAAGGAGCTGGCACCTCACTCTCTTTGAATCTTCTTTATCATGCTGAGAGGAGCAGGAAAAAGCAAAAAATTTCAGAATTGCACCTTGCAATGCGGAGAAATTACTGTTTGTGCATTTACAATATTCATTGATTTTTGCCATTGAAAAACGTCCAGAAATGATTGAAGCTACTGACTGAATGAAAGGAGCTGTCATCTCACTCTCTTTGAATCTTCTTTATCATGCTAAGAGGAGCAGGAAAAAGCAAAAAATTTCAGAATTGCACCTTGCAATGCGGAGAAATTACTGTTTGTGCATTTACAATATTCATTGATTTTTGCCATTGAAAAATGTTCAGAAATGATTGAAGCTACTGACTGAATGAAAGGAGCTGGCATCTCACTCTCTTTGAATCTTCTTTATCATGCTAAGAGGAGCAGGAAAAAGCAAAAAATTTCAGAATTGCGCCTTGCAATGCGGAGAAATTACTGTTTGTGCATTTACAAAATTCATTGATTTTTGCCATTGAAAAACATCATGTTATTCATATGCCAGAAATGATTGAAGCTACTGACTGAAGGAAAGGAGCTGGCATCTCACTCTCTTTGAATCTTCTTTATCATGCTAAGAGGAGCAGGAAAAAGCAAAAAATTTCAGAATTGCACCTTGCAATGCGGAGAAATTACTGTTTGTGCATTTACAATATTCATTGATTTTTGCCATTGAAAAACGTCCAGAAATGATTGAAGCTACTGACTGAATGAAAGGAGCTGGCATCTCACTCTCTTTGAATCTTCTTTATCATGCTAAGAGGAGCAGGAAAAAGCAAAAAATTTCAGAATTGCACCTTGCAATGCGGAGAAATTACTGTTTGTGCATTTACAATATTCATTGATTTTTGCGATTGAAAAACATCATGTTATTCATATACCAGAAATGATTGAAGCTACTGACTGAATGAAAGGAGCTGGCATCTCACTCTCTTTGAATCTTCTTTATCATGCTAAGAGGAGCAGGAAAAAGTAAAAAATTTCAGAATTGCACCTTGCAATGCGGAGAAATTACTGTTTGTGCATTTACAATATTCACTGATTTTTGCCATTGAAAAACGTCCAGAAATGATTGAAGCTACTGACTGAACTAAAGGAGCTGGCATCTCACTCTCTTCGAATCTTCTTTATCATGCTAAGAGGAGCAGGAAAAAGCAAAAAATTTCAGAATTGCACCTTGCAATGCGGAGAAATTACTGTTTGTGCATTTACAATATTCATTGATTTTTGCCATTGAAAAACATCATGTTATTCATATACCAGAAATGTTTGAAGCTACTGACTGAATGAAAGGAGCTGGTATCTCACTCTCTTTGAATCTTTTTCATAATGCTAAGAGGAGCAGGAAAAAGCAAAAAATTTCAGAATTGCACCTTGCAATGCGGAGAAATTACTGTTTGTGCATTTACAATATTCATTGATTTTTGCCATTGAAAAACGTCCAGAAATGATTGAAGCTACTGACAATGAAAGGAGCTGGCATCTCACTCTCTTTGAATCTTCTTTATCATGCTAAGAGGAGCAGGAAAAAGCAAAAAATTTCAGAATTGCACCTTGCAATGCTGAGAAATTACTGTTTGTGCATTTACAAAATTCATTGATTTTTGCCATTGAAAAACATCATGTTATTCATATACCAGAAATGATTGAAGCTACTGACTGAATGAAAGGAGCTGGCATCTCACTCTCTTTGAATCTTCTTTATCATGCTAAGAGGAGCAGGAAAAAGCAAAAAATTTCAGAATTGCACCTTGCAATGCGGAGAAATTACTGTTTGTGCATTTACAATATTCATTGATTTTTGCCATTGAAAAACGTCCAGAAATGATTGAAGCTACTGACTGAATGAAAGGAGCTGGCATCTCACTCTCTTTGAATCTTCTTTATCATGCTAAGAGGAGCAGGAAAAAGCAAAAAATTTCAGAATTGCACCTTGCAATGCGGAGAAATTACTGTTTGTGCATTTACAATATTCATTGATTTTTGCCATTGAAAAACGTCCAGAAATGATTGAAGCTACTGACTGAATGAAAGGAGCTGGCATCTCACTCTCTTTGAATCTTCTTTATCATGCTAAGAGGAGCAGGAAAAAGCAAAAAATTTCAGAATTGCACCTTGCAATGCGGAGAAATTACAGTTTGTGCATTTACAATATTCATTGATTTTTGCCATTGAAAAACGTCCAGAAATGATTGAAGCTACTGACTGAATGAAAGGAGCTGGCATCTCACTCTCTTTGAATCTTCTTTATCATGCTAAGAGGAGCAGGAAAAAGCAAAAAATTTCAGCATTGCACCTTGCAATGCGGAGAAATTACTGTTTGTGCATTTACAATATTCATTGATTTTTGCCATTGAAAAATGTCCAGAAATGATTGAAGCTACTGACTGAATGAAAGGAGCTGGCATCTCACTCTCTTTGAATCTTCTTTATCATGCTAAGAGGAGCAGGAAAAAGCAAAAAATTTCAGAATTGCACCTTGCAATGCGGAGAAATTACTGTTTGTGCATTTACAATATTCATTGATTTTTGCCATTGAAAAACATGTTATTCATATACCAGAAATGTTTGAAGCTCCTGACTGAATGAAAGGAGCTGGCACCTCACTCTCTTTGAATCTTGTTTATCATGCTAAGAGGAGCAGGAAAAAGCAAAAAATTTCAGAATTGCACCTTGCAATGCGGAGAAATTACTGTTTGTGCATTTACAATATTCATTGATTTTTGCCATTGAAAAACGTCCAGAAATGATTGAAGCTACTGACTGAATGAAAGGAGCTAGCATCTCACTCTCTTTGAATCTTCTTTATCATGCTAAGAGGAGCAGGAAAAAGCAAAAAATTTCAGAATTGCGCCTTGCAATGCGGAGAAATTACTGTTTGTGCATTTACAAAATTCATTGATTTTTGCCATTGAAAAACATCATGTTATTCATATACCAGAAATGATTGAAGCTACTGACTGAAGGAAAGGAGCTGGCTTCTCACTCTCTTTGAATCTTCTTTATCATGCTAAGAGGAGCAGGAAAAAGCAAAAAATTTCAGAATTACACCTTGCAATGCGGAGAAATTACTGTTTGTGCATTTACAATATTCATTGATTTTTGCCATTGAAAAACGTCCGGAAATGATTGAAGCTACTGACTGAATGAAAGGAGCTGGCATCTCACTCTCTTTGAATCTTCTTTATCATGCTAAGAGGAGCAGGAAAAAGCAAAAAATTTCAGAATTGCACCTTGCAATGCGGAGAAATTACTGTTTGTGCATTTACAATATTCATTGATTTTTGCGATTGAAAAACATCATGTTATTCATATACCAGAAATGATTGAAGCTACTGACTGAATGAAAGGAGCTGGCATCTCACTCTCTTTGAATCTTCTTTATCATGCTAAGAGGAGCAGGAAAAAGTCAAAAATTTCAGAATTGCACCTTGCAATGCGGAGAAATTACTGTTTGTGCATTTACAATATTCAATGATTTTTGCAATTGAAAAACGTCCATAAATGATTGAAGCTACTGACTGAACGAAAGGAGCTGGCATCTCACTCTCTTTGAATCTTGTTTATCATGCTAAAAGGAGCAGGAAAAAGCAAAAAATTTCAGAATTGCACCTTGCAATGCGGAGAAATTACTGTTTGTGCATTTACAATATTCATTGATTTTTGCCATTGAAAAACGTCCAGAAATGATTGAAGCTACTGACTGAATGAAAGGAGCTGGCATCTCACTCTCTTTGAATCTTCTTTATCATGCTAAGAGGAGCAGGAAAAAGCAAAAAATTTCAGAATTGCACCTTGCAATGCGGAGAAATTACTGTTTGTGCATTTACAATATTCATTGATTTTTGCAATTGAAAAACGTCCAGAAATGATTGAAGCTACTGACTGAATGAAAGGAGATGGCATCTCACTCTCTTTGAATCTTCTTTATCATGCTAAGAGGAGCAGGAAAAAGTAAAAAATTTCAGAATTGCACCTTGCAATGCGGAGAAATTACTGTTTGTGCATTTACAATATTCAATGATTTTTGCCATTGAAAAACGTCCAGAAATGATTGAAGCTACTGACTGAACGAAAGGAGCTGGCATCTCACTCTCTTTGAATCTTCTTTATCATGCTAAGAGGAGCAGGAAAAAGCAAAAAATTTCAGAATTGCACCTTGCAATGCGGAGAAATTACTGTTTGTGCATTTATAATATTCATTGATTTTTGCCATTGAAAAACATCATGTTATTCATATACCAGAAATGTTTGAAGCTACTGACTGAATGAAAGGAGCTGGTATCTCACTCTCTTTGAATCTTCTTCATAATGCTAAGAGGAGCAGGAAAAAGCAAAAAATTTCAGAATTGCACCTTGCAATGCGGAGAAATTACTGTTTGTGCATTTACAATATTCATTGATTTTTGCCATTGAAAAACGTCCAGAAATGATTGAAGCTACTGACAATGAAAGGAGCTGGCATCTCACTCTCTTTGAATCTTCTTTATCATGCTAAGAGGAGCAGGAAAAAGCAAAAAATTTCAGAATTGCACCTTGCAATGCTGAGAAATTACTGTTTGTGCATTTACAAAATTCATTGATTTTTGCCATTGAAAAACATCATGTTATTCATATACCAGAAATGATTGAAGCTACTGACTGAATGAAAGGAGCTGGCATCTCACTCTCTTTGAATCTTCTTTATCATGCTAAGAGGAGCAGGAAAAAGCAAAAAATTTCAGAATTGCACCTTGCAATGCGGAGAAATTACTGTTTGTGCATTTACAATATTCATTGATTTTTGCCATTGAAAAACATCATGTTATTCATATACCAGAAATGTTTGAAGCTACTGACTGAATGAAAGGAGCTGACATCTCACTCTCTTTGAATCTTCTTTATCATGCTAAGAGGAGCAGGAAAAAGCAAAAAATTTCAGAATTGCACCTTGCAATGCGGAGAAATTACTGTTTGCGCATTTACAATATTCATTGATTTTTGCCATTGAAAAACGTCCAGAAATGATTGAAGCTACTGACTGAATGAAAGGAGCTGGCATCTCACTCTCTTTGAATCTTCTTTATCATGCTAAGAGGAGCAGGAAAAAGCAAAAAATTTCAGAATTGCACCTTGCAATGCGGAGAAATTACTGTTTGTGCATTTACAATATTCATTGATTTTTGCCATTGAAAAACGTCCAGAAATGATTGAAGCTACTGACTGAATGAAAGGAGCTGGCATCTCACTCTCTTTGAATCTTCTTTATCATGCTAAGAGGAGCAGGAAAAAGCAAAAAATTTCAGAATTGCACCTTGCAATGCGGAGAAATTACTGTTTGTGCATTTAAAATATTCATTGATTTTTGCCATTGAAAAACGTCCAGAAATGATTGAAGCTACTGACAATGAAAGGAGCTGGCATCTCACTCTCTTTGAATCTTCTTTATCATGCTAAGAGCAGCAGGAAAAAGCAAAAAATTTCAGAATTGCACCTTGCAATGCTGAGAAATTACTGTTTGTGCATTTACAAAATTCATTGATTTTTGCCATTGAAAAACATCATGTTATTCATATACCAGAAATGATTGAAGCTACTGACTGAATGAAAGGAGCTGGCATCTCACTCTCTTTGAATCTTCTTTATCATGCTAAGAGGAGCAGGAAAAAGCAAAAAATTTCAGAATTGCACCTTGCAATGCGGAGAAATTACTGTTTGTGCATTTACAATATTCATTGATTTTTGCCATTGAAAAACATCATGTTATTCATATACCAGAAATGTTTGAAGCTACTGACTGAAAGAAAGGAGCTGACATCTCAATCTCTTTGAATCTTCTTTATCATGCTAAGAGGAGCAGGAAAAAGCAAAAAATTTCAGAATTGCACCTTGCAATGCGGAGAAATTACTGTTTGTGCATTTACAATATTCATTGATTTTTGCCATTGAAAAATGTCCAGAAATGATTGAAGCTACTGACTGAATGAAAGGAGCTGGCATCTCACTCTCTTTGAATCTTCTTTATCATGCTAAGAGGAGCACAAACAGTAATTTCTCCGCATTGCAAGGTGCAATTCTGAAATTTTTTGCTTTTTCCTGCTCCTCTTAGCATGATAAAGAAGATTCAAAGAGAGTGAGATGCCAGCTCCTTTCATTCAGTCAGTAGCTTCAATCATTTCTGGATGTTTTTCAATGGCAAAAATCAATGAATATTGTAAATGCACAAACAGTAATTTCTCCGCATTGCAAGGTGCAATTCTGAAATTTTTTGCTTTTTCCTGCTCCTCTTAGCATGATAAAGAAGATTCAAAGAGAGTGAGATGCCAGCTCCTTTCCTTCAGTCAGTAGCTTCAATCATTTCTGGTATATGAATAACATGATGTTTTTCAATGGCAAAAATCAATGAATTTTGTAAATGCACAAACAGTAATTTCTCCGCATTGCAAGGCGCAATTCTGAAATTTTTTGCTTTTTCCTGCTCCTCTTAGCATGATAAAGAAGATTCAAAGAGAGTGAGATGCCAGCTCCTTTCATTCAGTCAGTAGCTTCAATCATTTCTGGACATTTTTCAATGGCAAAAATCAATGAATATTGTAAATGCACAAACAGTAATTTCTCCGCATTGCAAGGTGCAATTCTGAAATTTTTTGCTTTTCCTGCTCCTCTTAGCATGATAAAGAAGATTCAAAGAGAGTGAGATGCCAGCTCCTTTCATTCAGTCAGTAGCTTCAATCATTTCTGGACGTTTTTCAATGGCAAAAATCAATGAATATTGTAAATGCACAAACAGTAATTTCTCCGCATTGCAAGGTGCAATTCTGAAATTTTTTGCTTTTTCCTGCTCCTCTTAGGATGATAAAGAAGATTCAAAGAGAGTGATATGCCAGCTCCTTTCATTCAGTCAGTACCTTCAATCATTTCTGGACGTTTTTCAATGGCAAAAATCAATGAATATTGTAAATGCACAAACAGTAATTTCTCCGCATTGCAAGGTGCAATTCTGAAATTTTTTGCTTTTTCCTGCTCCTCTTAGCATGATAAAGAAGATTCAAAGAGAGTGAGATGCCAGCTCCTTTCATTCAGTCAGTAGCTTCAATCATTTCTGGACGTTTTTCAATGGCAAAAATCAATGAATATTGTAAATGCACAAACTGTAATTTCTCCGCATTGCAAGGTGCAATTCTGAAATTTTTTGCTTTTTCCTGCTCCTCTTAGCATGATAAAGAAGATTCAAAGAGAGTGAGATGCCAGCTCCTTTCATTCAGTCAGTAGCTTCAATCATTTCTGGTATATGAATAACATGATGTTTTTCAATAGCAAAAATCAATGAATATTGTAAATGCACAAACAGTAATTTCTCCGCATTGCAAGGTGCAATTCTGAAATTTTTTGTTTTTTCCTGCTCCTCTTAGCATGATAAAGAAGATTCAAAGAGAGTGAGATGCCAGCTCCTTTCATTCAGTCAGTAGCTTCAATCATTTCTGGACGTTTTTCAATGGCAAAAATCAATGAATATTGTAAATGCACAAACAGTAATTTCTCCGCATTGCAAGGTGCAATTCTGAAATTTTTTGCTTTTTCCTGCTCCTCTTAGCATGATAAACAAGATTCAAAGAGAGTGAGATGCCAGCTCCTTTCATTCAGTCAGTAGCTTCAATCATTTCTGGACGTTTTTCAATGGCAAAAATCATTGAATATTGTAAATGCACAAACAGTAATTTCTCCGCATTGCAAGGTGCAATTCTGAAATTTTTTACTTTTTCCTGCTCCTCTTAGCATGATAAAGAAGATTCAAAGAGAGTGAGATGCCAGCTCCTTTCGTTCAGTCAGTAGCTTCAATCATTTCTGGTATATGAATAACATGATGTTTTTCAATCGCAAAAATCAATGAATATTGTAAATGCACAAACAGTAATTTCTCCGCATTGCAAGGTGCAATTCTGAAATTTTTTGCTTTTTCCTGCTCCTCTTAGCATGATAAAGAAGATTCAAAGAGAGTGAGATGCCAGCTCCTTTCATTCAGTCAGTAGCTTCAATCATTTCTGGACGTTTTTCAATGGCAAAAATCAATGAATATTGTAAATGCACAAACTGTAATTTCTCCGCATTGCAAGGTGCAATTCTGAAATTTTTTGCTTTTTCCTGCTCCTCTTAGCATGATAAAGAAGATTCAAAGAGAGTGAGATGCCAGCTCCTTTCATTCAGTCAGTAGCTTCAATCATTTCTGGACGTTTTTCAATGGCAAAAATCAACGAATATTGTAAATGCACAAACAGTAATTTCTCCGCATTGCAAGGTGCAATTCTGAAATTTTTTGCTTTTTCCTGCTCCTCTTAGCATGATAAAGAAGATTCAAAGAGAGTGAGATGCCAGCTCCTTTCATTCAGTCAGTAGCTTCAATCATTTCTGGACGTTTTTCAATGGCAAAAATCAATGAATATTGTAAATGCACAAACTGTAATTTCTCCGCATTGCAAGGTGCAATTCTGAAATTTTTTGCTTTTTCCTGCTCCTCTTAGCATGATAAAGAAGATTCAAAGAGAGTGAGATGCCAGCTCCTTTCATTCAGTCAGTAGCTTCAATCATTTCTGGACGTTTTTCAATGGCAAAAATCAATGAATATTGTTAATGCACAAACAGTAATTTCTCCGCATTGCAAGGTGCAATTCTGAAATTTTTTGCTTTTTCCTGCTCCTCTTAGCATGATAAAGAAGATTCAAAGAGAGTGAGATGCCAGCTCCTTTCATTCAGTCAGTACCTTCAATCATTTCTGGACGTTTTTCAATGGCAAAAATCAATGAATATTGTAAATGCACAAACAGTAATTTCTCCGCATTGCAAGGTGCAATTCTGAAATTTTTTGCTTTTTCCTGCTCCTCTTAGCATGATAAAGAAGATTCAAAGAGAGTGAGATGCCAGCTCCTTTCATTCAGTCAGTAGCTTCAAACATTTCTGGTATATGAATAACATGATGTTTTTCAATGGCAAAAATCAATGAATATTGTAAATGCACAAACAGTAATTTCTCCGCATTGCAAGGTGCAAGTCTGAAATTTTTTGCTTTTTCCTGCTCCTCTTAGCATGATAAAGAAGATTCAAAGAGAGTGAGATGCCAGCTCCTTTCATTCAGTCAGTAGCTTCAAACATTTCTGGTATATGAATAACATGATGTTTTTCAATGGCAAAAATCAATGAATATTGTAAATGCACAAACAGTAATTTCTCCGCATTGCAAGGTGCAAGTCTGAAATTTTTTGCTTTTTCCTGCTCCTCTTAGCATGATAAAGAAGATTCAAAGAAAGTGAGATGCCAGCTACTTTCATTCAGTCAGTAGCTTCAATCATTTCTGGACGTTTTTCAATGGTAAAAATCAATGAATATTGTAAATGCACAAACAGTAATTTCTCCACATTGCAAGGTGCAATTCTGAAATTTTTTGCTTTTTCCTGCTCCTCTTAGCATGATAAAGAAGATTCAAAGAGAGTGAGATGCCAGCTCCTTTCATTCAGTCAGTAGCTTCAAACATTTCTGGTATATGAATAACATGATGTTTTTCAATGGCAAAAATCAATGAATATTGTAAATGCACAAACAGTAATTTCTCCGCATTGCAAGGTGCAATTCTGAAATTTTTTGCTTTTTCCTGCTCCTCTTAGCATGATAAAGAAGATTCAAAGAGAGTGAGATGCCAGCTTCTTTCATTCAGTCAGTAGCTTCAATCATTTCTGGATGTTTTTCAATGGCAAAAATCAATGAATATTGTAAATGCACAAACTGTAATTTCTCCGCATTGCAAGGTGCAATTCTGAAATTTTTTGCTTTTTCCTGCTCCTCTTAGCATGATAAAGAAGATTCAAAGAGAGTGAGATGTCAGCTCCTTTCATTCAGTCAGTAGCTTCAATCATTTCTGGACGTTTTTCAATGGCAAAAATCAATGAATATTGTAAATGCACAAACAGTAATTTCTCCGCATTGCAAGGTGCAATTCTGAAATTTTTTGCGTTTTCCTGCTCCTCTTAGCATGATAAAGAAGATTCAAACAGAGTGAGATGCCAGCTCCTTTCATTCAGTCAGTAGCTTCAATCATTTCTGGACGTTTTTCAATGGCAAAAATCAATGAATATTGTAAATGCACAAACAGTAATTTCTCCGCATTGCAAGGTGCAATTCTGAAATTTTTTGCTTTTTCCTGCTCCTCTTAGCATGATAAAGAAGATTCAAAGAGAGTGAGGTGCCAGCTCCTTTCATTCAGTCAGTAGCTTCAAACATTTCTGGTATATGAATAACATGTTTTTCAATGGCAAAAATCAATGAATATTGTAAATGCACAAACAGTAATTTCTCCGCATTGCAAGGTGCAATTCTGAAATTTTTTGCTTTTTCCTGCTCCTCTTAGCATGATAAAGAAGAATCAAAGAGAGTGAGATGCCAGCTCCTTTCATTCAGTCAGTAGCTTCAATCATTTCTGGACGTTTTTCAATGGCAAAAATCAATGAATATTGTAAATGCACAAACAGTAATTTCTCCGCATTGCAAGGTGCAATTCTGAAATTTTTTGCTTTTTCCTGCTCCTCTTAGCATGATAAAGAAGATTCAAAGAGAGTGAGATGCCAGCTCCTTTCATTCAGTCAGTAGCTTCAATCATTTCTGGACGTTTTTCAAAGGCAAAAATCAATGAATATTGTAAATGCACAAACAGTAATTTCTCCGCATTGCAAGGTGCAATTCTGAAATTTTTTGCTTTTTCCTGCTCCTCTTAGCATGATAAAGAAGATTCAAAGAGAGTGAGATGTCAGCTCCTTTCATTCAGTCAGTAGCTTCAAACATTTCTGGTATATGAATAACATGATGTTTTTCAATGGCAAAAATCAATGAATATTGTAAATGCACAAACAGTAATTTCTCCGCATTGCAAGGTGCAAGTCTGAAATTTTTTGCTTTTTCCTGCTCCTCTTAGCATGATAAAGAAGATTCAAAGAGAGTGAGATGCCAGCTACTTTCATTCAGTCAGTAGCTTCAATCATTTCTGGACGTTTTTCAATGGTAAAAATCAATGAATATTGTAAATGCACAAACAGTAATTTCTCCACATTGCAATGTGCAATTCTAAAATTTTTTGCTTTTTCCTGCTCCTCTTAGCATGATAAAGAAGATTCAAAGAGAGTGAGATGCCAGCTCCTTTCATTCAGTCAGTACCTTCAATCATTTCTGGACGTTTTTCAATGGCAAAAATCAATGAATTTTGTAAATGCACAAACAGTAATTTCTCCGCATTGCAAGGTGCAATTCTGAAATTTTTTGCTTTTTCCTGCTCCTCTTAGCATGATAAAGAAGATTCAAAGAGAGTGAGATGCCAGCTCCTTTCATTCAGTCAGTAGCTTCAAACATTTCTGGTATATGAATAACATGATGTTTTTCAATGGCAAAAATCAATGAATATTGTAAATGCACAAACAGTAATTTCTCCGCATTGCAAGGTGCAAGTCTGAAATTTTTTGCTTTTTCCTGCTCCTCTTAGCATGATAAAGAAGATTCAAAGAGAGTGAGATGCCAGCTCCTTTCATTCAGTCAGTAGCTTCAAACATTTCTGGTATATGAATAACATGATGTTTTTCAATGGCAAAAATCAATGAATATTGTAAATGCACAAACAGTAATTTCTCCGCATTGCAAGGTGCAAGTCTGAAATTTTTTGCTTTTTCCTGCTCCTCTTAGCATGATAAAGAAGATTCAAAGAGAGTGAGATGCCAGCTACTTTCATTCAGTCAGTAGCTTCAATCATTTCTGGACGTTTTTCAATGGTAAAAATCAATGAATATTGTAAATGCACAAACAGTAATTTCTCCACATTGCAAGGTGCAATTCTGAAATTTTTTGCTTTTTCCTGCTCCTCTTAGCATGATAAAGAAGATTCAAAGAGAGTGAGATACCAGCTCCTTTCATTCAGTCAGTAGCTTCAAACATTTCTGGTATATGAATAACATGATGTTTTTCAATGGCAAAAATCAATGAATATTGTAAATGCACAAACAGTAATTTCTCCGCATTGCAAGGTGCAATTCTGAAATTTTTTGCTTTTTCCTGCTCCTCTTAGCATGATAAAGAAGATTCAAAGAGAGTGAGATGCCAGCTCCTTTCATTCAGTCAGTAGCTTCAATCATTTCTGGACGTTTTTCAATGGCAAAAATCAATGAATATTGTAAATGCACAAACAGTAATTTCTCCGCATTGCAAGGTGCAATTCTGAAATTTTTTGCTTTTTCCTGCTCCTCTTAGCATGATAAAGAAGATTCAAAGAGAATGAGATGCCAGCTCCTTTCATTCAGTCAGTACCTTCAATCATTTCTGGACATTTTTCAATGGCAAAAATCAATGAATATTGTAAATGCACAAACAGTAATTTCTCCGCATTGCAAGGTGCAATTCTGAAATTTTTTGCTTTTTCCCGCTCCTCTTAGCATGATAAAGAAGATTCAAAGAGAGTGAGGTGCCAGCTCCTTTCATTCAGTCAGTAGCTTCAAACATTTCTGGTATATGAATAACATGTTTTTCAATGGCAAAAATCAATGAATATTGTAAATGCACAAACAGTAATTTCTCCGCATTGCAAGGTGCAATTCTGAAATTTTTTGCTTTTTCCTGCTCCTCTTAGCATGATAAAGAAGATTCAAAGAGAGTGAGATGCCAGCTCCTTTCATTCAGTCAGTAGCTTCAATCATTTCTGGACGTTTTTCAATGGCAAAAATCAATGAATATTGTAAATGCACAAACAGTAATTTCTCCGCATTGCAAGGTGCAATTCTGAAATTTTTTGCTTTTTCCTGCTCCTCTTAGCATGATAAAGAAGATTCAAAGAGAGTGAGATGCCAGCTCCTTTCATTCAGTCAGTAGCTTCAATCATTTCTGGACGTTTTTCAATGGCAAAAATCAATGAATATTGTAAATGCACAAACAGTAATTTCTCCGCATTGCAAGTTGCAATTCTGAAATTTTTTGCTTTTTCCTGCTCCTCTTAGCATGTTAAAGAAGATTCAAAGAGAGTGAGATGCCAGCTCCTTTCATTCAGTCAGTAGCTTCAAACATTTCTGGTATATGAATAACATGATGTTTTTCAATGGCAAAGATAAATGAATATTGTAAATGCACAAACAGTAATTTCTCCGCATTGCAAGGTGCAAGTCTGAAATTTTTTGCTTTTTCCTGCTCCTCTTAGCATGATAAAGAAGATTCAAAGAGAGTGAGATGCCAGCTACTTTCATTCAGTCAGTAGCTTCAATCATTTCTGGACGTTTTTCAATGGTAAAAATCAATGAATATTGTAAATGCACAAACAGTAATTTCTCCACATTGCAATGTGCAATTCTAAAATTTTTTGCTTTTTCCTGCTCCTCTTAGCATGATAAAGAAGATTCAAAGAGAGTGAGATGCCAGCTCCTTTCATTCAGTCAGTAGCTTCAAACATTTCTGGTATATGAATAACATGATGTTTTTCAATGGCAAAAATCAATGAATATTGTAAATGCACAAACAGTAATTTCTCCGCATTGCAAGGTGCAATTCTGAAATTTTTTGCTTTTTCCTGCTCCTCTTAGCATGATAAAGAAGATTCAAAGAGAGTGAGATGCCAACTCCTTTCATTCAGTCAGTAGCTTCAAACATTTCTGGTATATGAATAACATGATGTTTTTCAATGGCAAAAATCAATGAATATTGTAAATGCACAAACAGTAATTTCTCCGCATTGCAAGGTGCAATTCTGAAATTTTTTGCTTTTTCCTGCTCCTCTTAGCATGATAAAGAAGATTCAAAGAGAGTGAGATGCCAGCTCCTTTCATTCAGTCAGTAGCTTCAATCATTTCTGGACGTTTTTCAATGGCAAAAATCAATGAATATTGTAAATGCACAAACAGTAATTTCTCCGCATTGCAAGGTGCAATTCTGAAATTTTTTGCTTTTTCCTGCTCCTCTTAGCATGATAAAGAAGATTCAAAGAGAGTGAGATGCCAGCTCCTTTCATTCAGTCAGTACCTTCAATCATTTCTGGACGTTTTTCAATGGCAAAAATCAATGAATATTGTAAATGCACAAACAGTAATTTCTCCGCATTGCAAGGTGCAATTCTGAAATTTTTTGCTTTTTCCCGCTCCTCTTAGCATGATAAAGAAGATTCAAAGAGAGTGAGGTGCCAGCTCCTTTCATTCAGTCAGTAGCTTCAAACATTTCTGGTATATGAATAACATGTTTTTCAATGGCAAAAATCAATGAATATTGTAAATGCACAAACAGTAATTTCTCCGCATTGCAAGGTGCAATTCTGAAATTTTTTGCTTTTTCCTGCTCCTCTTAGCATGATAAAGAAGATTCAAAGAGAGTGAGATGCCAGCTCCTTTCATTCAGTCAGTAGCTTCAATCATTTCTGGACGTTTTTCAATGGCAAAAATCAATGAATATTGTAAATGCACAAACAGTAATTTCTCCGCATTGCAAGGTGCAATTCTGAAATTTTTTGCTTTTTCCTGCTCCTCTTAGCATGATAAAGAAGATTCAAAGAGAGTGAGATGCCAGCTCCTTTCATTCAGTCAGTAGCTTCAATCATTTCTGGACGTTTTTCAATGGCAAAAATCAATGAATATTGTAAATGCACAAACAGTAATTTCTCCGCATTGCAAGGTGCAATTCTGAAATTTTTTGCTTTTTCCTGCTCCTCTTAGCATGATAAAGAAGATTCAAAGAGAGTGAGATGCCAGCTCCTTTGATTCAGTCAGTAGCTTCAAACATTTCTGGTATATGAATAACATGATGTTTTTCAATGGCAAAAATCAATGAATATTGTAAATGCACAAACAGTAATTTCTCCGCATTGCAAGGTGCAAGTCTGAAATTTTTTGCTTTTTCCTGCTCCTCTTAGCATGATAAAGAAGATTCAAAGAGAGTGAGATGCCAGCTACTTTCATTCAGTCAGTAGCTTCCATCATTTCTGGACGTTTTTCAATGGTAAAAATCAATGAATATTGTAAATGCACAAACAGTAATTTCTCCACATTGCAATGTGCAATTCTAAAATTTTTTGCTTTTTCCTGCTCCTCTTAGCATGATAAAGAAGATTCAAAGAGAGTGAGATGCCAGCTCCTTTCATTCAGTCAGTAGCTTCAAACATTTCTGGTATATGAATAACATGATGTTTTTCAATGGCAAAAATCAATGAATATTGTAAATGCACAAACAGTAATTTCTCCGCATTGCAAGGTGCAATTCTGAAATTTTTTGCTTTTTCCTGCTCCTCTTAGCATGATAAAGAAGATTCAAAGAGAGTGAGATGCCAACTCCTTTCATTCAGTCAGTAGCTTCAAACATTTCTGGTATATGAATAACATGATGTTTTTCAATGGCAAAAATCAATGAATATTGTAAATGCACAAACAGTAATTTCTCCGCATTGCAAGGTGCAATTCTGAAATTTTTTGCTTTTTCCTGCTCCTCTTAGCATGATAAAGAAGATTCAAAGAGAGTGAGATGCCAGCTCCTTTCATTCAGTCAGTAGCTTCAATCATTTCTGGACGTTTTTCAATGGCAAAAATCAATGAATATTGTAAATGCACAAACAGTAATTTCTCCGCATTGCAAGGTGCAATTCTGAAATTTTTTGCTTTTTCCTGCTCCTCTTAGCATGATAAAGAAGATTCAAAGAGAGTGAGATGCCAGCTCCTTTCATTCAGTCAGTAGCTTCAATCATTTCTGGACGTTTTTCAATGGCAAAAATCAATGAATATTGTAAATGCACAAACAGTAATTTCTCCGCATTGCAAGGTGCAATTCTGAAATTTTTTGCTTTTTCCTGCTCCTCTTAGCATGATAAAGAAGATTCAAAGAGAGTGAGATGCCAGCTCCTTTCATTCAGTCAGTACCTTCAATCATTTCTGGACGTTTTTCAATGGCAAAAATCAATGAATATTGTAAATGCACAAACAGTAATTTCTCCGCATTGCAAGGTGCAATTCTGAAATTTTTTGCTTTTTCCCGCTCCTCTTAGCATGATAAAGAAGATTCAAAGAGAGTGAGGTGCCAGCTCCTTTCATTCAGTCAGTAGCTTCAAACATTTCTGGTATATGAATAACATGTTTTTCAATGGCAAAAATCAATGAATATTGTAAATGCACAAACAGTAATTTCTCCGCATTGCAAGGTGCAATTCTGAAATTTTTTGCTTTTTCCCGCTCCTCTTAGCATGATAAAGAAGATTCAAAGAGAGTGAGGTGCCAGCTCCTTTCATTCAGTCAGTAGCTTCAAACATTTCTGGTATATGAATAACATGTTTTTCAATGGCAAAAATCAATGAATATTGTAAATGCACAAACAGTAATTTCTCCGCATTGCAAGGTGCAATTCTGAAATTTTTTGCTTTTTCCTGCTCCTCTTAGCATGATAAAGAAGATTCAAAGAGAGTGAGATGCCAGCTCCTTTCATTCAGTCAGTAGCTTCAATCATTTCTGGACGTTTTTCAATGGCAAAAATCAATGAATATTGTAAATGCACAAACAGTAATTTCTCCGCATTGCAAGGTGCAATTCTGAAATTTTTTGCTTTTTCCTGCTCCTCTTAGCATGATAAAGAAGATTCAAAGAGAGTGAGATGCCAGCTCCTTTCATTCAGTCAGTAGCTTCAATCATTTCTGGACGTTTTTCAATGGCAAAAATCAATGAATATTGTAAATGCACAAACAGTAATTTCTCCGCATTGCAAGGTGCAATTCTGAAATTTTTTGCTTTTTCCTGCTCCTCTTAGCATGATAAAGAAGATTCAAAGAGAGTGAGATGCCAGCTCCTTTGATTCAGTCAGTAGCTTCAAACATTTCTGGTATATGAATAACATGATGTTTTTCAATGGCAAAAATCAATGAATATTGTAAATGCACAAACAGTAATTTCTCCGCATTGCAAGGTGCAAGTCTGAAATTTTTTGCTTTTTCCTGCTCCTCTTAGCATGATAAAGAAGATTCAAAGAGAGTGAGATGCCAGCTACTTTCATTCAGTCAGTAGCTTCCATCATTTCTGGACGTTTTTCAATGGTAAAAATCAATGAATATTGTAAATGCACAAACAGTAATTTCTCCACATTGCAATGTGCAATTCTAAAATTTTTTGCTTTTTCCTGCTCCTCTTAGCATGATAAAGAAGATTCAAAGAGAGTGAGATGCCAGCTCCTTTCATTCAGTCAGTAGCTTCAAACATTTCTGGTATATGAATAACATGATGTTTTTCAATGGCAAAAATCAATGAATATTGTAAATGCACAAACAGTAATTTCTCCGCATTGCAAGGTGCAATTCTGAAATTTTTTGCTTTTTCCTGCTCCTCTTAGCATGATAAAGAAGATTCAAAGAGAGTGAGATGCCAACTCCTTTCATTCAGTCAGTAGCTTCAAACATTTCTGGTATATGAATAACATGATGTTTTTCAATGGCAAAAATCAATGAATATTGTAAATGCACAAACAGTAATTTCTCCGCATTGCAAGGTGCAATTCTGAAATTTTTTGCTTTTTCCTGCTCCTCTTAGCATGATAAAGAAGATTCAAAGAGAGTGAGATGCCAGCTCCTTTCATTCAGTCAGTAGCTTCAATCATTTCTGGACGTTTTTCAATGGCAAAAATCAATGAATATTGTAAATGCACAAACAGTAATTTCTCCGCATTGCAAGGTGCAATTCTGAAATTTTTTGCTTTTTCCTGCTCCTCTTAGCATGATAAAGAAGATTCAAAGAGAGTGAGATGCCAGCTCCTTTCATTCAGTCAGTAGCTTCAATCATTTCTGGACGTTTTTCAATGGCAAAAATCAATGAATATTGTAAATGCACAAACAGTAATTTCTCCGCATTGCAAGGTGCAATTCTGAAATTTTTTGCTTTTTCCTGCTCCTCTTAGCATGATAAAGAAGATTCAAAGAGAGTGAGATGCCAGCTCCTTTCATTCTTTCATTCAGTCAGTACCTTCAATCATTTCTGGACGTTTTTCAATGGCAAAAATCAATGAATATTGTAAATGCACAAACAGTAATTTCTCCGCATTGCAAGGTGCAATTCTGAAATTTTTTGCTTTTTCCCGCTCCTCTTAGCATGATAAAGAAGATTCAAAGAGAGTGAGGTGCCAGCTCCTTTCATTCAGTCAGTAGCTTCAAACATTTCTGGTATATGAATAACATGTTTTTCAATGGCAAAAATCAATGAATATTGTAAATGCACAAACAGTAATTTCTCCGCATTGCAAGGTGCAATTCTGAAATTTTTTGCTTTTTCCTGCTCCTCTTAGCATGATAAAGAAGATTCAAAGAGAGTGAGATGCCAGCTCCTTTCATTCAGTCAGTAGCTTCAATCATTTCTGGACGTTTTTCAATGGTAAAAATCAATGAATATTGTAAATGCACAAACAGTAATTTCTCCACATTGCAAGGTGCAATTCTGAAATTTTTTGCTTTTTCCTGCTCCTCTTAGCATGATAAAGAAGATTCAAAGAGAGTGAGATGCCAGCTCCTTTCATTCAGTCAGTAGCTTCAAACATTTCTGGTATATGAATAACATGATGTTTTTCAATGGCAAAAATCAATGAATATTGTAAATGCACAAACAGTAATTTCTCCGCATTGCAAGGTGCAAGTCTGAAATTTTTTGCTTTTTCCTGCTCCTCTTAGCATGATAAAGAAGATTCAAAGAGAGTGAGATGCCAGCTACTTTCATTCAGTCAGTAGCTTCAATCATTTCTGGACGTTTTTCAATGGTAAAAATCAATGAATATTGTAAATGCACAAACAGTAATTTCTCCACATTGCAAGGTGCAATTCTGAAATTTTTTGCTTTTTCCTGCTCCTCTTAGCATGATAAAGAAGATTCAAAGAGAGTGAGATGCCAACTCCTTTCATTCAGTCAGTAGCTTCAAACATTTCTGGTATATGAATAACATGATGTTTTTCAATGGCAAAAATCAATGAATATTGTAAATGCACAAACAGTAATTTCTCCGCATTGCAAGGTGCAATTCTGAAATTTTTTGCTTTTTCCTGCTCCTCTTAGCATGATAAAGAAGATTCAAAGAGAGTGAGATGCCAGCTCCTTTCATTCAGTCAGTAGCTTCAATCATTTCTGGACGTTTTTCAATGGCAAAAATCAATGAATATTGTAAATGCACAAACAGTAATTTCTCCGCATTGCAAGGTGCAATTCTGAAATTTTTTGCTTTTTCCTGCTCCTCTTAGCATGATAAAGAAGATTCAAAGAGAGTGAGATGCCAGCTCCTTTCATTCAGTCAGTACCTTCAATCATTTCTGGACGTTTTTCAATGGCAAAAATCAATGAATATTGTAAATGCACAAACAGTAATTTCTCCGCATTGCAAGGTGCAATTCTGAAATTTTTTGCTTTTTCCCGCTCCTCTTAGCATGATAAAGAAGATTCAAAGAGAGTGAGGTGCCAGCTCCTTTCATTCAGTCAGTAGCTTCAAACATTTCTGGTATATGAATAACATGTTTTTCAATGGCAAAAATCAATGAATATTGTAAATGCACAAACAGTAATTTCTCCGCATTGCAAGGTGCAATTCTGAAATTTTTTGCTTTTTCCTGCTCCTCTTAGCATGATAAAGAAGATTCAAAGAGAGTGAGATGCCAGCTCCTTTCATTCAGTCAGTAGCTTCAATCATTTCTGGACGTTTTTCAATGGCAAAAATCAATGAATATTGTAAATGCACAAACAGTAATTTCTCCGCATTGCAAGGTGCAATTCTGAAATTTTTTGCTTTTTCCTGCTCCTCTTAGCATGATAAAGAAGATTCAAAGAGAGTGAGATGCCAGCTCCTTTCATTCAGTCAGTAGCTTCAATCATTTCTGGACGTTTTTCAATGGCAAAAATCAATGAATATTGTAAATGCACAAACAGTAATTTCTCCGCATTGCAAGGTGCAATTCTGAAATTTTTTGCTTTTTCCTGCTCCTCTTAGCATGATAAAGAAGATTCAAAGAGAGTGAGATGCCAGCTCCTTTGATTCAGTCAGTAGCTTCAAACATTTCTGGTATATGAATAACATGATGTTTTTCAATGGCAAAAATCAATGAATATTGTAAATGCACAAACAGTAATTTCTCCGCATTGCAAGGTGCAAGTCTGAAATTTTTTGCTTTTTCCTGCTCCTCTTAGCATGATAAAGAAGATTCAAAGAGAGTGAGATGCCAGCTACTTTCATTCAGTCAGTAGCTTCAATCATTTCTGGACGTTTTTCAATGGTAAAAATCAATGAATATTGTAAATGCACAAACAGTAATTTCTCCACATTGCAAGGTGCAATTCTGAAATTTTTTGCTTTTTCCTGCTCCTCTTAGCATGATAAAGAAGATTCAAAGAGAGTGAGATGCCAGCTCCTTTCATTCAGTCAGTAGCTTCAAACATTTCTGGTATATGAATAACATGATGTTTTTCAATGGCAAAAATCAATGAATATTGTAAATGCACAAACAGTAATTTCTCCGCATTGCAAGGTGCAAGTCTGAAATTTTTTGCTTTTTCCTGCTCCTCTTAGCATGATAAAGAAGATTCAAAGAGAGTGAGATGCCAGCTACTTTCATTCAGTCAGTAGCTTCAATCATTTCTGGACGTTTTTCAATGGTAAAAATCAATGAATATTGTAAATGCACAAACAGTAATTTCTCCACATTGCAAGGTGCAATTCTGAAATTTTTTGCTTTTTCCTGCTCCTCTTAGCATGATAAAGATTCAAAGAGAGTGAGATGCCAGCTCCTTTCATTCAGTCAGTAGCTTCAAACATTTCTGGTATATGAATAACATGATGTTTTTCAATGGCAAAAATCAATGAATATTGTAAATGCACAAACAGTAATTTCTCCACATTGCAAGGTGCAATTCTGAAATTTTTTGCTTTTTCCTGCTCCTCTTAGCATGATAAAGAAGATTCAAAGAGAGTGAGATGCCAGCTCCTTTCATTCAGTCAGTAGCTTCAAACATTTCTGGTATATGAATAACATGATGTTTTTCAATGGCAAAAATCAATGAATATTGTAAATGCACAAACAGTAATTTCTCCGCATTGCAAGGTGCAATTCTGAAATTTTTTGCTTTTTCCTGCTCCTCTTAGCATGATAAAGAAGATTCAAAGAGAGTGAGATGCCAGCTCCTTTCATTCAGTCAGTAGCTTCAATCATTTCTGGACGTTTTTCAATGGCAAAAATCAATGAATATTGTAAATGCACAAACAGTAATTTCTCCGCATTGCAAGGTGCAATTCTGAAATTTTTTGCTTTTTCCTGCTCCTCTTAGCATGATAAAGAAGATTCAAAGAGAGTGAGATGTCAGCTCCTTTCATTCAGTCAGTAGCTTCAAACATTTCTGATATATGAATAACATGATGTTTTTCAATGGCTAAAATCAATGAATATTGTAAATGCACAAACAGTAATTTCTCCGCATTGCAAGGTGCAATTCTGAAATTTTTTGCTTTTTCCTGCTCCTCTTAGCATGATAAAGAAGATTCAAAGAGAGTGAGATGCCAGCTCCTTTCATTCAGTCAGTAGCTTCAATCATTTCTGGACGTTTTTCAATGGCAAAAATCAATGAATATTGTAAATGCACAAACAGTAATTTCTCCGCATTGCAAGGTGCAATTCTGAAATTTTTTGCTTTTTCCTGCTCCTCTTAGCATGATAAAGAAGATTCAAAGAGAGTGAGATGCCAGCTCCTTTCATTCAGTCAGTAGCTTCAATCATTTCTGGACGTTTTTCAATGGCAAAAATCAATGAATATTGTAAATGCACAAACAGTAATTTCTCCGCATTGCAAGGTGCAATTCTGAAATTTTTTGCTTTTTCCTGCTCCTCTTAGCATGATAAAGAAGATTCAAAGAGAGTGAGATGCCAGCTCCTTTCATTCAGTCAGTAGCTTCAAACATTTCTGGAATATGAATAACATGATGTTTTTCAATGGCAAAAATCAATGAATATTGTAAATGCACAAACAGTAATTTCTCCGCATTGCAAGGTGCAAGTCTGAAATTTTTTGCTTTTTCCTGCTCCTCTTAGCATGATAAAGAAGATTCAAAGAGAGTGAGATGCCAGCTACTTTCATTCAGTCAGTAGCTTCAATCATTTCTGGACGTTTTTCAATGGTAAAAATCAATGAATATTGTAAATGCACAAACAGTAATTTCTCCACATTGCAATGTGCAATTCTAAAATTTTTTGCTTTTTCCTGCTCCTCTTAGCATGATAAAGAAGATTCAAAGAGAGTGAGATGCCAGCTCCTTTCATTCAGTCAGTAGCTTCAAACATTTCTGGTATATGAATAACATGATGTTTTTCAATGGCAAAAATCAATGAATATTGTAAATGCACAAACAGTAATTTCTCCGCATTGCAAGGTGCAATTCTGAAATTTTTTGCTTTTTCCTGCTCCTCTTAGCATGATAAAGAAGATTCAAAGAGAGTGAGATGCCAACTCCTTTCATTCAGTCAGTAGCTTCAAACATTTCTGGTATATGAATAACATGATGTTTTTCAATGGCAAAAATCAATGAATATTGTAAATGCACAAACAGTAATTTCTCCGCATTGCAAGGTGCAATTCTGAAATTTTTTGCTTTTTCCTGCTCCTCTTAGCATGATAAAGAAGATTCAAAGAGAGTGAGGTGCCAGCTCCTTTCATTCAGTCAGTAGCTTCAAACATTTCTGGTATATGAATAACATGTTTTTCAATGGCAAAAATCAATGAATATTGTAAATGCACAAACAGTAATTTCTCCGCATTGCAAGGTGCAATTCTGAAATTTTTTGCTTTTTCCTGCTCCTCTTAGCATGATAAAGAAGATTCAAAGAGAGTGAGATGCCAGCTCCTTTCATTCAATCAGTAGCTTCAATCATTTCTGGACGTTTATCAATGGCAAAAATCAATGAATATTGTAAATGCACAAACAGTAATTTCTCCGCATTGCAAGGTGCAATTCTGAAATTTTTTGCTTTTTCCTGCTCCTCTTAGCATGATAAAGAAGATTCAAAGAGAGTGAGATGCCAGCTCCTTTCATTCAGTCAGTAGCTTCAATCATTTCTGGACGTTTTTCAATGGCAAAAATCAATGAATATTGTAAATGCACAAACAGTAATTTCTCCGCATTGCAAGGTGCAATTCTGAAATTTTTTGCTTTTTCCTGCTCCTCTTAGCATGATAAAGAAGATTCAAAGAGAGTGAGATGCCAGCTCCTTTGATTCAGTCAGTAGCTTCAAACATTTCTGGTATATGAATAACATGATGTTTTTCAATGGCAAAAATCAATGAATATTGTAAATGCACAAACAGTAATTTCTCCGCATTGCAAGGTGCAAGTCTGAAATTTTTTGCTTTTTCCTGCTCCTCTTAGCATGATAAAGAAGATTCAAAGAGAGTGAGATGCCAGCTACTTTCATTCAGTCAGTAGCTTCAATCATTTCTGGACGTTTTTCAATGGTAAAAATCAATGAATATTGTAAATGCACAAACAGTAATTTCTCCACATTGCAAGGTGCAATTCTGAAATTTTTTGCTTTTTCCTGCTCCTCTTAGCATGATAAAGAAGATTCAAAGAGAGTGAGATGCCAGCTCCTTTCATTCAGTCAGAAGCTTCAAACATTTCTGGTATATGAATAACATGATGTTTTTCAATGGCAAAAATCAATGAATATTGTAAATGCACAAACAGTAATTTCTCCGCATTGCAAGGTGCAAGTCTGAAATTTTTTGCTTTTTCCTGCTCCTCTTAGCATGATAAAGAAGATTCAAAGAGAGTGAGATGCCAGCTACTTTCATTCAGTCAGTAGCTTCAATCATTTCTGGACGTTTTTCAATGGTAAAAATCAATGAATATTGTAAAGGCACAAACAGTAATTTCTCCACATTGCAAGGTGCAATTCTGAAATTTTTTGCTTTTTCCTGCTCCTCTTAGCATGATAAAGAAGATTCAAAGAGAGTGAGATGCCAGCTCCTTTCATTCAGTCAGTAGCTTCAAACATTTCTGGTATATGAATAACATGATGTTTTTCAATGGCAAAAATCAATGAATATTGTAAATGCACAAACAGTAATTTCTCCACATTGCAAGGTGCAATTCTGAAATTTTTTGCTTTTTCCTGCTCCTCTTAGCATGATAAAGAAGATTCAAAGAGAGTGAGATGCCAGCTCCTTTCATTCAGTCAGTAGCTTCAAACATTTCTGGTATATGAATAACATGATGTTTTTCAATGGCAAAAATCAATGAATATTGTAAATGCACAAACAGTAATTTCTCCGCATTGCAAGGTGCAATTCTGAAATTTTTTGCTTTTTCCTGCTCCTCTTAGCATGATAAAGAAGATTCAAAGAGAGTGAGATGCCAGCTCCTTTCATTCAGTCAGTAGCTTCAATCATTTCTGGACGTTTTTCAATGGCAAAAATCAATGAATATTGTAAATGCACAAACAGTAATTTCTCCGCATTGCAAGGTGCAATTCTGAAATTTTTTGCTTTTTCCTGCTCCTCTTAGCATGATAAAGAAGATTCAAAGAGAGTGAGATGTCAGCTCCTTTCATTCAGTCAGTAGCTTCAAACATTTCTGGTATATGAATAACATGATGTTTTTCAATGGCAAAAATCAATGAATATTGTAAATGCACAAACAGTAATTTCTCCGCATTGCAAGGTGCAATTCTGAAATTTTTTGCTTTTTCCTGCTCCTCTTAGCATGATAAAGAAGATTCAAAGAGAGTGAGATGCCAGCTCCTTTCATTCAGTCAGTAGCTTCAATCATTTCTGGACGTTTTTCAATGGCAAAAATCAATGAATATTGTAAATGCACAAACAGTAATTTCTCCGCATTGCAAGGTGCAATTCTGAAATTTTTTGCTTTTTCCTGCTCCTCTTAGCATGATAAAGAAGATTCAAAGAGAGTGAGATGCCAGCTCCTTTCGTTCAGTCAGTAGCTTCAATCATTTCTGGACGTTTTTCAATGGCAAAAATCATTGAATATTATAAATGCACAAACAGTAATTTCTCCGCATTGCAAGGTGCAATTCTGAAATTTTTTACTTTTTCCTGCTCCTCTTAGCATGATAAAGAAGATTCAAAGAGAGTGAGATGCCAGCTCCTTTCATTCAGTCAGTAGCTTCAATCATTTCTGGTATATGAATAACATGATGTTTTTCAATGGCAAAAATCAATGAATATTGTAAATGCACAAACAGTAATTTCTCCGCATTGCAAGGTGCAATTCTGAAATTTTTTGCTTTTTCCCGCTCCTCTTAGCATGATAAAGAAGATTCAAAGAGAGTGAGGTGCCAGCTCCTTTCATTCAGTCAGTAGCTTCAAACATTTCTGGTATATGAATAACATGTTTTTCAATGGCAAAAATCAATGAATATTGTAAATGCACAAACAGTAATTTCTCCGCATTGCAAGGTGCAATTCTGAAATTTTTTGCTTTTTCCTGCTCCTCTTAGCATGATAAAGAAGATTCAAAGAGAGTGAGATGCCAGCTCCTTTCATTCAGTCAGTAGCTTCAATCATTTCTGGACGTTTTTCAATGGTAAAAATCAATGAATATTGTAAATGCACAAACAGTAATTTCTCCACATTGCAAGGTGCAATTCTGAAATTTTTTGCTTTTTCCTGCTCCTCTTAGCATGATAAAGAAGATTCAAAGAGAGTGAGATGCCAGCTCCTTTCATTCAGTCAGTAGCTTCAAACATTTCTGGTATATGAATAACATGATGTTTTTCAATGGCAAAAATCAATGAATATTGTAAATGCACAAACTAATTTCTCCGCATTGCAAGGTGCAAGTCTGAAATTTTTTGCTTTTTCCTGCTCCTCTTAGCATGATAAAGAAGATTCAAAGAGAGTGAGATGCCAGCTACTTTCATTCAGTCAGTAGCTTCAATCATTTCTGGACGTTTTTCAATGGTAAAAATCAATGAATATTGTAAATGCACAAACAGTAATTTCTCCACATTGCAAGGTGCAATTCTGAAATTTTTTGCTTTTTCCTGCTCCTCTTAGCATGATAAAGAAGATTCAAAGAGAGTGAGATGCCAACTCCTTTCATTCAGTCAGTAGCTTCAAACATTTCTGGTATATGAATAACATGATGTTTTTCAATGGCAAAAATCAATGAATATTGTAAATGCACAAACAGTAATTTCTCCGCATTGCAAGGTGCAATTCTGAAATTTTTTGCTTTTTCCTGCTCCTCTTAGCATGATAAAGAAGATTCAAAGAGAGTGAGATGCCAGCTCCTTTCATTCAGTCAGTAGCTTCAATCATTTCTGGACGTTTTTCAATGGCAAAAATCAATGAATATTGTAAATGCACAAACAGTAATTTCTCCGCATTGCAAGGTGCAATTCTGAAATTTTTTGCTTTTTCCTGCTCCTCTTAGCATGATAAAGAAGATTCAAAGAGAGTGAGATGCCAGCTCCTTTCATTCAGTCAGTACCTTCAATCATTTCTGGACGTTTTTCAATGGCAAAAATCAATGAATATTGTAAATGCACAAACAGTAATTTCTCCGCATTGCAAGGTGCAATTCTGAAATTTTTTGCTTTTTCCCGCTCCTCTTAGCATGATAAAGAAGATTCAAAGAGAGTGAGGTGCCAGCTCCTTTCATTCAGTCAGTAGCTTCAAACATTTCTGGTATATGAATAACATGTTTTTCAATGGCAAAAATCAATGAATATTGTAAATGCACAAACAGTAATTTCTCCGCATTGCAAGGTGCAATTCTGAAATTTTTTGCTTTTTCCTGCTCCTCTTAGCATGATAAAGAAGATTCAAAGAGAGTGAGATGCCAGCTCCTTTCATTCAGTCAGTAGCTTCAATCATTTCTGGACGTTTTTCAATGGCAAAAATCAATGAATATTGTAAATGCACAAACAGTAATTTCTCCGCATTGCAAGGTGCAATTCTGAAATTTTTTGCTTTTTCCTGCTCCTCTTAGCATGATAAAGAAGATTCAAAGAGAGTGAGATGCCAGCTCCTTTGATTCAGTCAGTAGCTTCAAACATTTCTGGTATATGAATAACATGATGTTTTTCAATGGCAAAAATCAATGAATATTGTAAATGCACAAACCGTAATTTCTCCGCATTGCAAGGTGCAAGTCTGAAATTTTTTGCTTTTTCCTGCTCCTCTTAGCATGATAAAGAAGATTCAAAGAGAGTGAGATGCCAGCTACTTTCATTCAGTCAGTAGCTTCAATCATTTCTGGACGTTTTTCAATGGTAAAAATCAATGAATATTGTAAATGCACAAACAGTAATTTCTCCACATTGCAAGGTGCAATTCTGAAATTTTTTGCTTTTTCCTGCTCCTCTTAGCATGATAAAGAAGATTCAAAGAGAGTGAGATGCCAGCTCCTTTCATTCAGTCAGTAGCTTCAAACATTTCTGGTATATGAATAACATGATGTTTTTCAATGGCAAAAATCAATGAATATTGTAAATGCACAAACAGTAATTTCTCCGCATTGCAAGGTGCAAGTCTGAAATTTTTTGCTTTTTCCTGCTCCTCTTAGCATGATAAAGAAGATTCAAAGAGAGTGAGATGCCAGCTACTTTCATTCAGTCAGTAGCTTCAATCATTTCTGGACGTTTTTCAATGGTAAAAATCAATGAATATTGTAAATGCACAAACAGTAATTTCTCCACATTGCAAGGTACAATTCTGAAATTTTTTGCTTTTTCCTGCTCCTCTTAGCATGATAAAGAAGATTCAAAGAGAGTGAGATGCCAGCTCCTTTCATTCAGTCAGTAGCTTCAAACATTTCTGGTATATGAATAACATGATGTTTTTCAATGGCAAAAATCAATGAATATTGTAAATGCACAAACAGTAATTTCTCCACATTGCAAGGTGCAATTCTGAAATTTTTTGCTTTTTCCTGCTCCTCTTAGCATGATAAAGAAGATTCAAAGAGAGTGAGATGCCAGCTCCTTTCATTCAGTCAGTAGCTTCAAACATTTCTGGTATATGAATAACATGATGTTTTTCAATGGCAAAAATCAATGAATATTGTAAATGCACAAACAGTAATTTCTCCGCATTGCAAGGTGCAATTCTGAAATTTTTTGCTTTTTCCTGCTCCTCTTAGCATGATAAAGAAGATTCAAAGAGAGTGAGATGCCAGCTCCTTTCATTCAGTCAGTAGCTTCAATCATTTCTGGACGTTTTTCAATGGCAAAAATCAATGAATATTGTAAATGCACAAACAGTAATTTCTCCGCATTGCAAGGTGCAATTCTGAAATTTTTTGCTTTTTCCTGCTCCTCTTAGCATGATAAAGAAGATTCAAAGAGAGTGAGATGTCAGCTCCTTTCATTCAGTCAGTAGCTTCAAACATTTCTGGTATATGAATAACATGATGTTTTTCAATGGCTAAAATCAATGAATATTGTAAATGCACAAACAGTAATTTCTCCGCATTGCAAGGTGCAATTCTGAAATTTTTTGCTTTTTCCTGCTCCTCTTAGCATGATAAAGAAGATTCAAAGAGAGTGAGATGCCAGCTCCTTTCATTCAGTCAGTAGCTTCAATCATTTCTGGACGTTTTTCAATGGCAAAAATCAATGAATATTGTAAATGCACAAACAGTAATTTCTCCGCATTGCAAGGTGCAATTCTGAAATTTTTTGCTTTTTCCTGCTCCTCTTAGCATGATAAAGAAGATTCAAAGAGAGTGAGATGCCAGCTCCTTTCATTCAGTCAGTAGCTTCAATCATTTCTGGACGTTTTTCAATGGCAAAAATCAATGAATATTGTAAATGCACAAACAGTAATTTCTCCGCATTGCAAGGTGCAATTCTGAAATTTTTTGCTTTTTCCTGCTCCTCTTAGCATGATAAAGAAGATTCAAAGAGAGTGAGATGCCAGCTCCTTTCATTCAGTCAGTAGCTTCAAACATTTCTGGAATATGAATAACATGATGTTTTTCAATGGCAAAAATCAATGAATATTGTAAATGCACAAACAGTAATTTCTCCGCATTGCAAGGTGCAAGTCTGAAATTTTTTGCTTTTTCCTGCTCCTCTTAGCATGATAAAGAAGATTCAAAGAGAGTGAGATGCCAGCTACTTTCATTCAGTCAGTAGCTTCAATCATTTCTGGACGTTTTTCAATGGTAAAAATCAATGAATATTGTAAATGCACAAACAGTAATTTCTCCACATTGCAATGTGCAATTCTAAAATTTTTTGCTTTTTCCTGCTCCTCTTAGCATGATAAAGAAGATTCAAAGAGAGTGAGATGCCAGCTCCTTTCATTCAGTCAGTAGCTTCAAACATTTCTGGTATATGAATAACATGATGTTTTTCAATGGCAAAAATCAATGAATATTGTAAATGCACAAACAGTAATTTCTCCGCATTGCAAGGTGCAATTCTGAAATTTTTTGCTTTTTCCTGCTCCTCTTAGCATGATAAAGAAGATTCAAAGAGAGTGAGATGCCAACTCCTTTCATTCAGTCAGTAGCTTCAAACATTTCTGGTATATGAATAACATGATGTTTTTCAATGGCAAAAATCAATGAATATTGTAAATGCACAAACAGTAATTTCTCCGCATTGCAAGGTGCAATTCTGAAATTTTTTGCTTTTTCCTGCTCCTCTTAGCATGATAAAGAAGATTCAAAGAGAGTGAGGTGCCAGCTCCTTTCATTCAGTCAGTAGCTTCAAACATTTCTGGTATATGAATAACATGTTTTTCAATGGCAAAAATCAATGAATATTGTAAATGCACAAACAGTAATTTCTCCGCATTGCAAGGTGCAATTCTGAAATTTTTTGCTTTTTCCTGCTCCTCTTAGCATGATAAAGAAGATTCAAAGAGAGTGAGATGCCAGCTCCTTTCATTCAATCAGTAGCTTCAATCATTTCTGGACGTTTATCAATGGCAAAAATCAATGAATATTGTAAATGCACAAACAGTAATTTCTCCGCATTGCAAGGTGCAATTCTGAAATTTTTTGCTTTTTCCTGCTCCTCTTAGCATGATAAAGAAGATTCAAAGAGAGTGAGATGCCAGCTCCTTTCATTCAGTCAGTAGCTTCAATCATTTCTGGACGTTTTTCAATGGCAAAAATCAATGAATATTGTAAATGCACAAACAGTAATTTCTCCGCATTGCAAGGTGCAATTCTGAAATTTTTTGCTTTTTCCTGCTCCTCTTAGCATGATAAAGAAGATTCAAAGAGAGTGAGATGCCAGCTCCTTTGATTCAGTCAGTAGCTTCAAACATTTCTGGTATATGAATAACATGATGTTTTTCAATGGCAAAAATCAATGAATATTGTAAATGCACAAACAGTAATTTCTCCGCATTGCAAGGTGCAAGTCTGAAATTTTTTGCTTTTTCCTGCTCCTCTTAGCATGATAAAGAAGATTCAAAGAGAGTGAGATGCCAGCTACTTTCATTCAGTCAGTAGCTTCAATCATTTCTGGACGTTTTTCAATGGTAAAAATCAATGAATATTGTAAATGCACAAACAGTAATTTCTCCACATTGCAAGGTGCAATTCTGAAATTTTTTGCTTTTTCCTGCTCCTCTTAGCATGATAAAGAAGATTCAAAGAGAGTGAGATGCCAGCTCCTTTCATTCAGTCAGAAGCTTCAAACATTTCTGGTATATGAATAACATGATGTTTTTCAATGGCAAAAATCAATGAATATTGTAAATGCACAAACAGTAATTTCTCCGCATTGCAAGGTGCAAGTCTGAAATTTTTTGCTTTTTCCTGCTCCTCTTAGCATGATAAAGAAGATTCAAAGAGAGTGAGATGCCAGCTACTTTCATTCAGTCAGTAGCTTCAATCATTTCTGGACGTTTTTCAATGGTAAAAATCAATGAATATTGTAAATGCACAAACAGTAATTTCTCCACATTGCAAGGTGCAATTCTGAAATTTTTTGCTTTTTCCTGCTCCTCTTAGCATGATAAAGAAGATTCAAAGAGAGTGAGATGCCAGCTCCTTTCATTCAGTCAGTAGCTTCAAACATTTCTGGTATATGAATAACATGATGTTTTTCAATGGCAAAAATCAATGAATATTGTAAATGCACAAACAGTAATTTCTCCACATTGCAAGGTGCAATTCTGAAATTTTTTGTTTTATCCTGCTCCTCTTAGCATGATAAAGAAGATTCAAAGAGAGTGAGATGCCAGCTCCTTTCATTCAGTCAGTAGCTTCAAACATTTCTGGTATATGAAAAACATGATGTTTTTCAATGGCAAAAATCAATGAATATTGTAAATGCACAAACAGTAATTTCTCCGCATTGCAAGGTGCAATTCTGAAATTTTTTGCTTTTTCCTGCTCCTCTTAGCATGATAAAGAAGATTCAAAGAGAGTGAGATGCCAGCTCCTTTCATTCAGTCAGTAGCTTCAATCATTTCTGGACGTTTTTCAATGGCAAAAATCAATGAATATTGTAAATGCACAAACAGTAATTTCTCCGCATTGCAAGGTGCAATTCTGAAATTTTTTGCTTTTTCCTGCTCCTCTTAGCATGATAAAGAATATTCAAAGAGAGTGAGATGTCAGCTCCTTTCATTCAGTCAGTAGCTTCAAACATTTCTGGTATATGAATAACATGATGTTTTTCAATGGCAAAAATCAATGAATATTGTAAATGCACAAACAGTAATTTCTCCGCATTGCAAGGTGCAATTCTGAAATTTTTTGCTTTTTCCTGCTCCTCTTAGCATGATAAAGAAGATTCAAAGAGAGTGAGATGCCAGCTCCTTTCATTCAGTCAGTAGCTTCAATCATTTCTGGACGTTTTTCAATGGCAAAAATCAATGAATATTGTAAATGCACAAACAGTAATTTCTCCGCATTGCAAGGTGCAATTCTGAAATTTTTTGCTTTTTCCTGCTCCTCTTAGCATGATAAAGAAGATTCAAAGAGAGTGAGATGCCAGCTCCTTTCGTTCAGTCAGTAGCTTCAATCATTTCTGGACGTTTTTCAATGGCAAAAATCATTGAATATTATAAATGCACAAACAGTAATTTCTCCGCATTGCAAGGTGCAATTCTGAAATTTTTTACTTTTTCCTGCTCCTCTTAGCATGATAAAGAAGATTCAAAGAGAGTGAGATGCCAGCTCCTTTCATTCAGTCAGTAGCTTCAATCATTTCTGGTATATGAATAACATGATGTTTTTCAATGGCAAAAATCAATGAATATTGTAAATGCACAAACAGTAATTTCTCCGCATTGCAAGGTGCAATTCTGAAATTTTTTGCTTTTTCCTGCTCCTCTTAGCATGATAAAGAAGATTCAAAGAGAGTGAGATGCCAGCTCCTTTCATTCAGTCAGTAGCTTCAATCATTTCTGGACGTTTTTCAATGGCAAAAATCAATGAATATTGTAAATGCACAAACAGTAATTTCTCCGCATTGCAAGGTGCAATTCTGAAATTTTTTGTTTTTTCCTGCTCCTCTTAGCATGATAAACAAGATTCAAAGAGAGTGAGATGCCAGCTCCTTTCATTCAGTCAGTAGCTTCAATCATTTCTGGACGTTTTTCAATGGCAAAAATCAATGAATATTGTAAATGCACAAACAGTAATTTCTCCGCATTGCAAGGTGCAATTCTGAAATTTTTTGCTTTTTCCTGCTCCTCTTAGCATGATAAAGAAGATTCAAAGAGAGTGAGATGCCAGCTCCTTTCATTCAGTCAGTAGCTTCAAACATTTCTGGTATATGAATAACATGATGTTTTTCAATGGCAAAAATCAATGAATATTGTAAATGCACAAACAGTAATTTCTCCGCATTGCAAGGTGCAAGTCTGAAATTTTTTGCTTTTTCCTGCTCCTCTTAGCATGATAAAGAAGATTCAAAGAGAGTGAGATGCCAGCTCCTTTCATTCAGTCAGTAGCTTCAATCATTTCTGGATGTTTTTCAATGGCAAAAATCAATGAATATTGTAAATGCACAAACTGTAATTTCTCCGTATTGCAAGGTGCAATTCTGAAATTTTTTGCTTTTTCCTGCTCCTCTTAGCATGATAAAGAAGATTCAAACAGAGTGAGATGCCAGCTCCTTTCATTCAGTCAGTAGCTTCAATCATTTCTGGACGTTTTTCAATGGCAAAAATCAATGAATATTGTAAATGCACAAACAGTAATTTCTCCGCATTGCAAGGTGCAATTCTGAAATTTTTTGCTTTTTCCTGCTCCTCTTAGCATGATAAAGAAGATTCAAAGAGAGTGAGATGCCAGCTCCTTTCATTTAGTCAGTACCTTCAATCATTTCTGGACGTTTTTCAATGGCAAAAATCAATGAATATTGTAAATGCACAAACAGTAATTTCTCCGCATTGCAAGGTGCAATTCTGAAATTTTTTGCTTTTTCCTGCTCCTCTTAGCATGATAAAGAAGATTCAAAGAGAGTGAGGTGCCAGCTCCTTTCATTCAGTCAGTAGCTTCAAACATTTCTGGTATATGAATAACATGTTTTTCAATGGCAAAAATCAATGAATATTGTAAATGCACAAACAGTAATTTCTCCGCATTGCAAGGTGCAATTCTGAAATTTTTTGATTTTTCCTGCTCCTCTTAGCATGATAAAGAAGATTCAAAGAGAGTGAGATGCCAGCTCCTTTCATTCAGTCAGTAGCTTCAATCATTTCTGGACGTTTTTCAATGGCAAAAATCAATGAATATTGTAAATGCACAAACAGTAATTTCTCCGCATTGCAAGGTGCAATTCTGAAATTTTTTGCTTTTTCCTGCTCCTCTTAGCATGATAAAGAAGATTCAAAGAGAGTGAGATGCCAGCTCCTTTCATTCAGTCAGTAGCTTCAAACATTTCTGGTATATGAAAAACATGATGTTTTTCAATGGCAAAAATCAATGAATATTGTAAATGCACAAACAGTAATTTCTCCGCATTGCAAGGTGCAATTCTGAAATTTTTTGCTTTTTCCTGCTCCTCTTAGCATGATAAAGAAGATTCAACGAGAGTGAGATGCCAGCTCCTTTCATTCAGTCAGTAGCTTCAAACATTTCTGGTATATGAATAACATGATGTTTTTCAATGGCAAAAATCAATGAATATTGTAAATGCACAAACAGTAATTTCTCCGCATTGCAAGGTGCAAGTCTGAAATTTTTTGCTTTTTCCTGCTCCTCTTAGCATGATAAAGAAGATTCAAAGAGAGTGAGATGCCAGCTCCTTTCATTCAGTCAGTAGCTTCAATCATTTCTGGATGTTTTTCAATGGCAAAAATCAATGAATATTGTAAATGCACAAACTGTAATTTCTCCGCATTGCAAGGTGCAATTCTGAAATTTTTTGCTTTTTCCTGCTCCTCTTAGCATGATAAAGAAGATTCAAAGAGAGTGAGATGCCAGCTCCTTTCATTCAGTCAGTAGCTTCAATCATTTCTGGACGTTTTTCAGTGGCAAAAATCAATGAATATTGTAAATGCACAAACAGTAATTTCTCCGCATTGCAAGGTGCAATTCTGAAATTTTTTGCTTTTCCCTGCTCCTCTTAGCATGATAAAGAAGATTCAAAGAGAGTGAGATGCCAGCTCCTTTCATTCAGTCAGTACCTTCAATCATTTCTGGACGTTTTTCAATGGCAAAAATCAATGAATATTGTAAATGCACAAACAGTAATTTCTCCGCATTGCAAGGTGCAAGTCTGAAATTTTTTGCTTTTTCCTGCTCCTCTTAGCATGATAAAGAAGATTCAAAGAGAGTGAGATGCCAGCTACTTTCATTCAGTCAGTAGCTTCAATCATTTCTGGACGTTTTTCAATGGTAAAAATCAATGAATATTGTAAATGCACAAACAGTAATTTCTCCACATTGCAAGGTGCAATTCTGAAATTTTTTGCTTTTTCCTGCTCCTCTTAGCATGATAAAGAAGATTCAAAGAGAGTGAGATGCCAGCTCCTTTCATTCAGTCAGTAGCTTCAAACATTTCTGGTATATGAATAACATGATGTTTTTCAATGGCAAAAATCAATGAATATTGTAAATGCACAAACAGTAATTTCTCCGCATTGCAAGGTGCAATTCTGAAATTTTTTGCTTTTTCCTGCTCCTCTTAGCATGATAAAGAAGATTCAAAGAGAGTGAGATGCCAGCTCCTTTCATTCAGTCAGTAGCTTCAATCATTTCTGGATGTTTTTCAATGGCAAAAATCAATGAATATTGTAAATGCACAAACTGTAATTTCTCCGCATTGCAAGGTGCAATTCTGAAATTTTTTGCTTTTTCCTGCTCCTCTTAGCATGATAAAGAAGATTCAAAGAGAGTGAGATGCCAGCTCCTTTCATTCAGTCAGTAGCTTCAATCATTTCTGGACGTTTTTCAATGGCAAAAATCAATGAATATTGTAAATGCACAAACAGTAATTTCTCCGCATTGCAAGGTGCAATTCTGAAATTTTTTGCTTTTTCCTGCTCCTCTTAGCATGATAAAGAAGATTCAAAGAGAGTGAGATGCCAGCTCCTTTCATTCAGTCAGTAGCTTCAATCATTTCTGGACGTTTTTCAATGGCAAAAATCAATGAATATTGTAAATGCACAAACAGTAATTTCTCCGCATTGCAAGGTGCAATTCTGAAATTTTTTGCTTTTTCCCGCTCCTCTTAGCATGATAAAGAAGATTCAAAGAGAGTGAGGTGCCAGCTCCTTTCATTCAGTCAGTAGCTTCAAACATTTCTGGTATATGAATAACATGTTTTTCAATGGCAAAAATCAATGAATATTGTAAATGCACAATCAGTAATTTCTCCGCATTGCAAGGTGCAATTCTGAAATTTTTTGATTTTTCCTGCTCCTCTTAGCATGATAAAGAAGATTCAAAGAGAGTGAGATGCCAGCTCCTTTCATTCAGTCAGTAGCTTCAATCATTTCTGGACGTTTTTCAATGGCAAAAATCAATGAATATTGTAAAAGCACAAACAGTAATTTCTCCGCATTGCAAGGTGCAATTCTGATACTTTTTGCTTTTTCCTGCTCCTTTTAGCATGATAAAGAAGATTCAAAGAGAGTGAGATGCCAGCTCCTTTCATTCAGTCAGTAGCTTCAAACATTTCTGGTATATGAATAACATGATGTTTTTCAATGGCAAAAATCAATGAATATTGTAAATGCACAAACAGTAATTTCTCCGCATTGCAAGGTGCAATTCTGAAATTTTTTGCTTTTTCCTGCTCCTCTTAGCATGATAAAGAAGATTCAAAGAGAGTGAGATGCCAGCTCCTTTCATTCAGTCAGTAGCTTCAAACATTTCTGGTATATGAATAACATGATGTTTTTCAATGGCAAAAATCAATGAATATTGTAAATGCACAAACAGTAATTTCTCCGCATTGCAAGGTGCAAGTCTGAAATTTTTTGCTTTTTCCTGCTCCTCTTAGCATGATAAAGAAGATTCAAAGAGAGTGAGATGCCAGCTACTTTCATTCAGTCAGTAGCTTCAATCATTTCTGGACGTTTTTCAATGGTAAAAATCAATGAATATTGTAAATGCACAAACAGTAATTTCTCCACATTGCAAGGTGCAATTCTGAAATTTTTTGCTTTTTCCTGCTCCTCTTAGCATGATAAAGAAGATTCAAAGAGAGTGAGATGCCAGCTCCTTTCATTCAGTCAGTAGCTTCAAACATTTCTGGTATATGAATAACATGATGTTTTTCAATGGCAAAAATCAATGAATATTGTAAATGCACAAACAGTAATTTCTCCGCATTGCAAGGTGCAATTCTGAAATTTTTTGCTTTTTCCTGCTCCTCTTAGCATGATAAAGCAGATTCAAAGAGAGTGAGATGCCAGCTCCTTTCATTCAGTCAGTAGCTTCAATCATTTCTGGATGTTTTTCAATGGCAAAAATCAATGAATATTGTAAATGCACAAACTGTAATTTCTCCGCATTGCAAGGTGCAATTCTGAAATTTTTTGCTTTTTCCTGCTCCTCTTAGCATGATAAAGAAGATTCAAAGAGAGTGAGATGCCAGCTCCTTTCATTCAGTCAGTAGCTTCAATCATTTCTGGACGTTTTTCAGTGGCAAAAATCAATGAATATTGTAAATGCACAAACAGTAATTTCTCCGCATTGCAAGGTGCAATTCTGAAATTTTTTGCTTTTTCCTGCTCCTCTTAGCATGATAAAGAAGATTCAAAGAGAGTGAGATGCCAGCTCCTTTCATTCAGTCAGTACCTTCAATCATTTCTGGACGTTTTTCAATGGCAAAAATCAATGAATATTGTAAATGCACAAACAGTAATTTCTCCGCATTGCAAGGTGCAATTCTGAAATTTTTTGCTTTTTCCCGCTCCTCTTAGCATGATAAAGAAGATTCAAAGAGAGTGAGGTGCCAGCTCCTTTCATTCAGTCAGTAGCTTCAAACATTTCTGGTATATGAATAACATGTTTTTCAATGGCAAAAATCAATGAATATTGTAAATGCACAAACAGTAATTTCTCCGCATTGCAAGGTGCAATTCTGAAATTTTTTGATTTTTCCTGCTCCTCTTAGCATGATAAAGAAGATTCAAAGAGAGTGACATGCCAGCTCCTTTCATTCAGTCAGTAGCTTCAATCATTTCTGGACGTTTTTCAATGGCAAAAATCAATGAATATTGTAAATGCACAAACAGTAATTTCTCCGCATTGCAAGGTGCAATTCTGAAATTTTTTGCTTTTTCCTGCTCCTCTTAGCATGATAAAGAAGATTCAAAGAGAGTGAGATGCCAGCTCCTTTCATTCAGTCAGTAGCTTCAATCATTTCTGGACGTTTTTCAATGGCAAAAATCAATGAATATTGTAAATGCACAAACAGTAATTTCTCCGCATTGCAAGGTGCAATTCTGAAATTTTTTGCTTTTTCCTGCTCCTCTTAGCATGATAAAGAAGATTCAAAGAGAGTGAGATGCCAGCTCCTTTCATTCAGTCAGTAGCTTCAAACATTTCTGGTATATGAATAACATGATGTTTTTCAATGGCAAAAATCAATGAATATTGTAAATGCACAAACAGTAATTTCTCCGCATTGCAAGGTGCAAGTCTGAAATTTTTTGCTTTTTCCTGCTCCTCTTAGCATGATAAAGAAGATTCAAAGAGAGTGAGATGCCAGTTACTTTCATTCAGTCAGTAGCTTCAATCATTTCTGGACGTTTTTCAATGGTAAAAATCAATGAATATTGTAAATGCACAAACAGTAATTTCTCCACATTGCAAGGTGCAATTCTGAAATTTTTTGCTTTTTCCTGCTCCTCTTAGCATGATAAAGAAGATTCAAAGAGAGTGAGATGCCAGCTCCTTTCATTCAGTCAGTAGCTTCAAACATTTCTGGTATATGAATAACATGATGTTTTTCAATGGCAAAAATCAATGAATATTGTAAATGCACAAACAGTAATTTCTCCGCATTGCAAGGTGCAATTCTGAAATTTTTTGCTTTTTCCTGCTCCTCTTAGCATGATAAAGAAGATTCAAAGAGAGTGAGATGCCAGCTCCTTTCATTCAGTCAGTAGCTTCAAACATTTCTGGTATATGAATAACATGATGTTTTTCAATGGCAAAAATCAATGAATATTGTAAATGCACAAACAGTAATTTCTCCGCATTGCAAGGTGCAATTCTGAAATTTTTTGCTTTTTCCTGCTCCTCTTAGCATGATAAAGAAGATTCAAAAAGAGTGAGATGCCAGCTCCTTTCATTCAGTCAGTAGCTTCAATCATTTCTGGATGTTTTTCAATGGCAAAAATCAATGAATATTGTAAATGCACAAACAGTAATTTCTCCGCATTGCAAGGTGCAATTCTGAAATTTTTTGCTTTTTCCTGCTCCTCTTAGCATGATAAAGAAGATTCAAAGAGAGTGAGATGTCAGCTCCTTTCATTCAGTCAGTAGCTTCAAACATTTCTGGTATATGAATAACATGATGTTTTTCAATGGCAAAAATCAATGAATATTGTAAATGCACAAACAGTAATTTCTCCGCATTGCAAGGTGCAATTCTGAAATTTTTTGCTTTTTCCTGCTCCTCTTAGCATGATAAAGAAGATTCAAAGAGAGTGAGATGCCAGCTCCTTTCATTCAGTCAGTAGCTTCAATCATTTCTGGATGTTTTTCAATGGCAAAAATCAATGAATATTGTAAATGCACAAACAGTAATTTCTCCGCATTGCAAGGTGCAATTCTGAAATTTTTTGCTTTTTCCTGCTCCTCTTAGCATGATAAAGAAGATTCAAAGAGAGTGAGATGCCAGCTCCTTTCATTCAGTCAGTAGCTTCAAACATTTCTGGTATATGAATAACATGATGTTTTTCAATGGCAAAAATCAATGAATATTGTAAATGCACAAACAGTAATTTCTCCGCATTGCAAGGTGCAAGTCTGAAATTTTTTTGCTTTTTCCTGCTCCTCTTAGCATGATAAAGAAGATTCAAAGAGAGTGAGATGCCAGCTACTTTCATTCAGTCAGTAGCTTCAATCATTTCTGGACGTTTTTCAATGGTAAAAATCAATGAATATTGTAAATGCACAAACAGTAATTTCTCCACATTGCAAGGTGCAATTCTGAAATTTTTTGCTTTTTCCTGCTCCTCTTAGCATGATAAAGAAGATTCAAAGAGAGTGAGATGCCAGCTCCTTTCATTCAGTCAGTAGCTTCAAACATTTCTGGTATATGAATAACATGATGTTTTTCAATGGCAAAAATCAATGAATATTGTAAATGCACAAACAGTAATTTCTCCGCATTGCAAGGTGCAATTCTGAAATTTTTTGCTTTTTCCTGCTCCTCTTAGCATGATAAAGAAGATTCAAAGAGAGTGAGATGCCAGCTCCTTTCATTCAGTCAGTAGCTTCAAACATTTCTGGTATATGAATAACATGATGTTTTTCAATGGCAAAAATCAATGAATATTGTAAATGCACAAACAGTAATTTCTCCGCATTGCAAGGTGCAAGTCTGAAATTTTTTGCTTTTTCCTGCTCCTCTTAGCATGATAAAGAAGATTCAAAGAGAGTGAGATGCCAGCTACTTTCATTCAGTCAGTAGCTTCAATCATTTCTGGACGTTTTTCAATGGTAAAAATCAATGAATATTGTAAATGCACAAACAGTAATTTCTCCACATTGCAAGGTGCAATTCTGAAATTTTTTGCTTTTTCCTGCTCCTCTTAGCATGATAAAGAAGATTCAAAGAGAGTGAGATGCCAGCTCCTTTCATTCAGTCAGTAGCTTCAAACATTTCTGGTATATGAATAACATGATGTTTTTCAATGGCAAAAATCAATGAATATTGTAAATGCACAAACAGTAATTTCTCCGCATTGCAAGGTGCAATTCTGAAATTTTTTGCTTTTTCCTGCTCCTCTTAGCATGATAAAGAAGATTCAAAGAGAGTGAGATGCCAGCTCCTTTCATTCAGTCAGTAGCTTCAATCATTTCTGGATGTTTTTCAATGGCAAAAATCAATGAATATTGTAAATGCACAAACTGTAATTTCTCCGCATTGCAAGGTGCAATTCTGAAATTTTTTAGCTTTTTCCTGCTCCTCTTAGCATGATAAAGAAGATTCAAAGAGAGTGAGATGCCAGCTCCTTTCATTCAGTCAGTAGCTTCAATCATTTCTGGACGTTTTTCAATGGCAAAAACCAATGAATATTGTAAATGCACAAACAGTAATTTCTCCGCATTGCAAGGTGCAATTCTGAAATTTTTTGCTTTTTCCTGCTCCTCCTAGCATGATAAAGAAGATTCAAAGAGAGTGAGATGCCAGCTCCTTTCATTCAGTCAGTACCTTCAATCATTTCTGGACGTTTTTCAATGGCAAAAATCAATGAATATTGTAAATGCACAAACAGTAATTTCTCCGCATTGCAAGGTGCAATTCTGAAATTTTTTGCTTTTTCCCGCTCCTCTTAGCATGATAAAGAAGATTCAAAGAGAGTGAGGTGCCAGCTCCTTTCATTCAGTCAGTAGCTTCAAACATTTCTGGTATATGAATAACATGTTTTTCAATGGCAAAAATCAATGAATATTGTAAATGCACAAACAGTAATTTCTCCGCATTGCAAGGTGCAATTCTGAAATTTTTTGCTTTTTCCTGCTCCTCTTAGCATGATAAAGAAGATTCAAAGAGAGTGAGATGCCAGCTCCTTTCATTCAGTCAGTAGCTTCAATCATTTCTGGACGTTTTTCAATGGCAAAAATCAATGAATATTGTAAATGCACAAACAGTAATTTCTCCGCATTGCAAGGTGCAATTCTGAAATTTTTTGCTTTTTCCTGCTCCTCTTAGCATGATAAAGAAGATTCAAAGAGAGTGAGATGTCAGCTCCTTTCATTCAGTCAGTAGCTTCAAACATTTCTGGTACATGAATAACATGATGTTTTTCAATGGCAAAAATCAATGAATATTGTAAATGCACAAACAGTAATTTCTCCGCATTGCAAGGTGCAATTCTGAAATTTTTTGCTTTTTCCTGCTCCTCTTAGCATGATAAAGAAGATTCAAAGAGAGTGAGATGCCAGCTCCTTTCATTCAGTCAGTAGCTTCAATCATTTCTGGATGTTTTTCAATGGCAAAAATCAATGAATATTGTAAATGCACAAACAGTAATTTCTCCGCATTGCAAGGTGCAATTCTGAAATTTTTTGCTTTTTCCTGCTCCTCTTAGCATGATAAAGAAGATTCAAGGAGAGTGAGATGCCAGCTCCTTTCGTTCAGTCAGTAGCTTCAATCATTTCTGGACGTTTTTCAATGGCAAAAATCATTGAATATTATAAATGCACAAACAGTAATTTCTCCGCATTGCAAGGTGCAATTCTGAAATTTTTTGCTTTTTCCCGCTCCTCTTAGCATGATAAAGAAGATTCAAAGAGAGTGAGGTGCCAGCTCCTTTCATTCAGTCAGTAGCTTCAAACATTTCTGGTATATGAATAACATGTTTTTCAATGGCAAAAATCAATGAATATTGTAAATGCACAAACAGTAATTTCTCCGCATTGCAAGGTGCAATTCTGAAATTTTTTGCTTTTTCCTGCTCCTCTTAGCATGATAAAGAAGATTCAAAGAGAGTGAGATGCCAGCTCCTTTCATTCAGTCAGTAGCTTCAATCATTTCTGGACGTTTTTCAATGGCAAAAATCAATGAATATTGTAAATGCACAAACAGTAATTTCTCCGCATTGCAAGGTGCAATTCTGAAATTTTTTGCTTTTTCCTGCTCCTCTTAGCATGATAAAGAAGATTCAAAGAGAGTGAAATGTCAGCTCCTTTCATTCAGTCAGTAGCTTCAAACATTTCTGGTATATGAATAACATGATGTTTTTCAATGGCAAAAATCAATGAATATTGTAAATGCACAAACAGTAATTTCTCCGCATTGCAAGGTGCAATTCTGAAATTTTTTGCTTTTTCCTGCTCCTCTTAGCATGATAAAGAAGATTCAAAGAGAGTGAGATGCCAGCTCCTTTCATTCAGTCAGTAGCTTCAATCATTTCTGGATGTTTTTCAATGGCAAAAATCAATGAATATTGTAAATGCACAAACAGTAATTTCTCCGCATTGCAAGGTGCAATTCTGAAATTTTTTGCTTTTTCCTGCTCCTCTTAGCATGATAAAGAAGATTCAAAGAGAGTGAGATGCCAGCTCCTTTCGTTCAGTCAGTAGCTTCAATCATTTCTGGACGTTTTTCAATGGCAAAAATCATTGAATATTATAAATGCACAAACAGTAATTTCTCCGCATTGCAAGGTGCAATTCTGAAATTTTTTACTTTTTCCTGCTCCTCTTAGCATGATAAAGAAGATTCAAAGAGAGTGAGATGCCAGCTCCTTTCATTCAGTCAGTAGCTTCAATCATTTCTGGTATATGAATAACATGATGTTTTTCAATGGCAAAAATCAATGAATATTGTAAATGCACAAACAGTAATTTCTCCGCATTGCAAGGTGCAATTCTGAAATTTTTTGCTTTTTCCTGCTCCTCTTAGCATGATAAAGAAGATTCAAAGAGAGTGAGATGCCAGCTCCTTTCATTCAGTCAGTAGCTTCAAACATTTCTGGTATATGAATAACATGATGTTTTTCAATGGCAAAAATCAATGAATATTGTAAATGCACAAACAGTAATTTCTCCGCAGTGCAAGGTGCAAGTCTGAAATTTTTTGCTTTTTCCTGCTCCTCTTAGCATGATAAAGAAGATTCAAAGAGAGTGAGATGCCAGCTACTTTCATTCAGTCAGTAGCTTCAATCATTTCTGGACGTTTTTCAATGGTAAAAATCAATGAATATTGTAAATGCACAAACAGTAATTTCTCCACATTGCAAGGTGCAATTCTGAAATTTTTTGCTTTTTCCTGCTCCTCTTAGCATGATACAGAAGATTCAAAGAGAGTGAGATGCCAGCTCCTTTCATTCAGTCAGTAGCTTCAAACATTTCTGGTATATGAATAACATGATGTTTTTCAATGGCAAAAATCAATGAATATTGTAAATGCACAAACAGTAATTTCTCCGCATTGCAAGGTGCAATTCTGAAATTTTTTGCTTTTTCCTGCTCCTCTTAGCATGATAAAGAAGATTCAAAGAGAGTGAGATGCCAGCTCCTTTCATTCAGTCAGTAGCTTCAAACATTTCTGGTATATGAATAACATGATGTTTTTCAATGGCAAAAATCAATGAATATTGTAAATGCACAAACAGTAATTTCTCCGCATTGCAAGGTGCAAGTCTGAAATTTTTTGCTTTTTCCTGCTCCTCTTAGCATGATAAAGAAGATTCAAAGAGAGTGAAATGCCAGCTACTTTCATTCAGTCAGTAGCTTCAATCATTTCTGGACGTTTTTCAATGGTAAAAATCAATGAATATTGTAAATGCACAAACAGTAATTTCTCCACATTGCAAGGTGCAATTCTGAAATTTTTTGCTTTTTCCTGCTCCTCTTAGCATGATAAAGAAGATTCAAAGAGATTGAGATGCCAGCTCCTTTCATTCAGTCAGTAGCTTCAATAATTTCTGGATGTTTTTCAATGGCAAAAATCAATGAATATTGTAAATGCACAAACTGTAATTTCTCCGCATTGCAAGGTGCAATTCTGAAATTTTTTGCTTTTTCCTGCTCCTCTTAGCATGATAAAGAAGATTCAAAGAGAGTGAGATGCCAGCTCCTTTCATTCAGTCAGTAGCTTCAATCATTTCTGGACATTTTTCAATGGCAAAAACCAATGAATATTGTAAATGCACAAACAGTAATTTCTCCGCATTGCAAGGTGCAATTCTGAAATTTTTTGCTTTTTCCTGCTCCTCTTCGCATGATAAAGAAGATTCAAAGAGAGTGAGATGCCAGCTCCTTTCATTCAGTCAGTACCTTCAATCATTTCTGGACGTTTTTCAATGGCAAAAATCAATGAATATTGTAAATGCACAAACAGTAATTTCTCCGCATTGCAAGGTGCAATTCTGAAATTTTTTGCTTTTTCCTGCTCCTCTTAGCATGATAAAGAAGATTCAAAGAGAGTGAGATGCCAGCTCCTTTCATTCAGTCAGTAGCTTCAAACATTTCTGGTATATGAATAACATGATGTTTTTCAATGGCAAAAATCAATGAATATTGTAAATGCACAAACAGTAATTTCTCCGCATTGCAAGGTGCAATTCTGAAATTTTTTGCTTTTTCCTGCTCCTCTTAGCATGATAAAGAAGATTCAAAGAGAGTGAGATGCCAGCTCTTTTCATTCAGTCAGTAGCTTCAATCATTTCTGGATGTTTTTCAATGGCAAAAATCAATGAATATTGTAAATGCACATACAGTAATTTCTCCGCATTGCAAGGTGCAATTCTGAAATTTTTTGCTTTTTCCTGCTCCTCTTAGCATGATAAAGAAGATTCAAAGAGAGTGTGATGTCAGCTCCTTTCATTCAGTCAGTAGCTTCAAACATTTCTGGTATATGAATAACATGATGTTTTTCAATGGCAAAAATCAATGAATATTGTAAATGCACAAACAGTAATTTCTCCGCATTGCAAGGTGCAATTCTGAAATTTTTTGCTTTTTCCTGCTCCTCTTAGCATGATAAAGAAGATTCAAAGAGAGTGAGATGCCAGCTCCTTTCATTCAGTCAGTAGCTTCAATCATTTCTGGATGTTTTTCAATGGCAAAAATCAATGAATATTGTAAATGCACAAACAGTAATTTCTCCGCATTGCAAGGTGCAATTCTGAAATTTTTTGCTTTTTCCTGCTCCTCTTATCATGATAAAGAAGATTCAAAGAGAGTGAGATGGCAGCTCCTTTCATTCAGTCAGTAGCTTCAAACATTTCTGGTATATGAATAACATGATGTTTTTCAATGGCAAAAACCAATGAATATTGTAAATGCACAAACAGTAATTTCTCCGCATTGCAAGGTGCAAGTCTGAAATTTTTTGCTTTTTCCTGCTCCTCTTAGCATGATAAAGAAGATTCAAAGAGAGTGAGATGCCAGCTACTTTCATTCAGTCAGTAGCTTCAATCATTTCTGGACGTTTTTCAATGGTAAAAATCAATGAATATTGTAAATGCACAAACAGTAATTTCTCCGCATTGCAAGGTGCAATTCTGAAATTTTTTGCTTTTTCCTGCTCCTCTTAGCATGATAAAGAAGATTCAAAGAGAGTGAGATGTCAGCTCCTTTCATTCAGTCAGTAGCTTCAAACATTTCTGGTATATGAATAACATGATGTTTTTCAATGGCAAAAATCAATGAATATTGTAAATGCACAAACAGTAATTTCTCCGCATTGCAAGGTGCAATTCTGAAATTTTTTGCTTTTTCCTGCTCCTCTTAGCATGATAAAGAAGATTCAAAGAGAGTGAGATGCCAGCTCCTTTCGTTCAGTCAGTAGCTTCAATCATTTCTGGACGTTTTTCAATGGCAAAAATCATTGAATATTATAAATGCACAAACAGTAATTTCTCCGCATTGCAAGGTGCAATTCTGAAATTTTTTGCTTTTTCCCGCTCCTCTTCGCATGATAAAGAAGATTCAAAGAGAGTGAGGTGCCAGCTCCTTTCATTCAGTCAGTAGCTTCAAACATTTCTGGTATATGAATAACATGTTTTTCAATGGCAAAAATCAATGAATATTGTAAATGCACAAACAGTAATTTCTCCGCATTGCAAGGTGCAATTCTGAAATTTTTTGCTTTTTCCTGCTCCTCTTAGCATGATAAAGAAGATTCAAAGAGAGTGAGATGCCAGCTCCTTTCATTCAGTCAGTAGCTTCAATCATTTCTGGACGTTTTTCAATGGCAAAAATCAATGAATATTGTAAATGCACAAACAGTAATTTCTCCGCATTGCAAGGTGCAATTCTGAAATTTTTTGCTTTTTCCTGCTCCTCTTAGCATGATAAAGAAGATTCAAAGAGAGTGAGATGTCAGCTCCTTTCATTCAGTCAGTAGCTTCAAACATTTCTGGTATATGAATAACATGATGTTTTTCAATGGCAAAAATCAATGAATATTGTAAATGCACAAACAGTAATTTCTCCGCATTGCAAGGTGCAATTCTGAAATTTTTTGCTTTTTCCTGCTCCTCTTAGCATGATAAAGAAGATTCAAAGAGAGTGAGATGCCAGCTCCTTTCATTCAGTCAGTAGCTTCAATCATTTCTGGATGTTTTTCAATGGCAAAAATCAATGAATATTGTAAATGCACAAACAGTAATTTCTCCGCATTGCAAGGTGCAATTCTGAAATTTTTTGCTTTTTCCTGCTCCTCTTAGCATGATAAAGAAGATTCAAAGAGAGTGAGATGCCAGCTCCTTTCGTTCAGTCAGTAGCTTCAATCATTTCTGGACGTTTTTCAATGGCAAAAATCATTGAATATTATAAATGCACAAACAGTAATTTCTCCGCATTGCAAGGTGCAATTCTGAAATTTTTTACTTTTTCCTGCTCCTCTTAGCATGATAAAGAAGATTCAAAGAGAGTGAGATGCCAGCTCCTTTCATTCAGTCAGTAGCTTCAAACATTTCTGGTATATGAATAACATGATGTTTTTCAATGGCAAAAATCAATGAATATTGTAAATGCACAAACAGTAATTTCTCCGCATTGCAAGGTGCAAGTCTGAAATTTTTTGCTTTTTCCTGCTCCTCTTAGCATGATAAAGAAGATTCAAAGAGAGTGAGATGCCAGCTACTTTCATTCAGTCAGTAGCTTCAATCATTTCTGGACGTTTTTCAATGGTAAAAATCAATGAATATTGTAAATGCACAAACAGTAATTTCTCCACATTGCAAGGTGCAATTCTGAAATTGTTTGCTTTTTCCTGCTCCTCTTAGCATGATAAAGAAGATTCAAAGAGAGTGAGATGCCAGCTCCTTTCATTCAGTCAGTAGCTTCAAACATTTCTGGTATATGAATAACATGATGTTTTTCAATGGCAAAAATCAATGAATATTGTAAATGCACAAACAGTAATTTCTCCGCATTGCAAGGTGCAATTCTGAAATTTTTTGCTTTTTCCTGCTCCTCTTAGCATGATAAAGAAGATTCAAAGAGAGTGAGATGCCAGCTCCTTTCATTCAGTCAGTAGCTTCAAACATTTCTGGTATATGAATAACATGATGTTTTTCAATGGCAAAAATCAATGAATATTGTAAATGCACAAACAGTAATTTCTCCGCATTGCAAGGTGCAAGTCTGAAATTTTTTGCTTTTTCCTGCTCCTCTTAGCATGATAAAGAAGATTCAAAGAGAGTGAGATGCCAGCTACTTTCATTCAGTCAGTAGCTTCAATCATTTCTGGACGTTTTTCAATGGTAAAAATCAATGAATATTGTAAATGCACAAACAGTAATTTCTCCACATTGCAAGGTGCAATTCTGAAATTTTTTGCTTTTTCCTGCTCCTCTTAGCATGATAAAGAAGATTCAAAGAGAGTGAGATGCCAGCTCCTTTCATTCAGTCAGTAGCTTCAAACATTTCTGATATATGAATAACATGATGTTTTTCAATGGCAAAAATCAATGAATATTGTAAATGCACAAACAGTAATTTCTCCGCATTGCAAGGTGCAATTCTGAAATTTTTTGCTTTTTCCTGCTCCTCTTAGCATGATAAAGAAGATTCAAAGAGAGTGAGATGCCAGCTCTTTTCATTCAGTCAGTAGCTTCAATCATTTCTGGATGTTTTTCAATGGCAAAAATCAATGAATATTGTAAATGCACAAACAGTAATTTCTCCGCATTGCAAGGTGCAATTCTGAAATCTTTTGCTTTTTCCTGCTCCTCTTAGCATGATAAAGAAGATTCAAAGAGAGTGTGATGTCAGCTCCTTTCATTCAGTCAGTAGCTTCAAACATTTCTGGTATATGAATAACATGATGTTTTTCAATGGCAAAAATCAATGAATATTGTAAATGCACAAACAGTAATTTCTCCGCATTGCAAGGTGCAATTCTGAAATTTTTTGCTTTTTCCTGCTCCTCTTAGCATGATAAAGAAGATTCAAAGAGAGTGAGATGCCAGCTCCTTTCATTCAGTCAGTAGCTTCAATCATTTCTGGATGTTTTTCAATGGCAAAAATCAATGAATATTGTAAATGTACAAACAGTAATTTCTCCGCATTGCAAGGTGCAATTCTGAAATTTTTTGCTTTTTCCTGCTCCTCTTAGCATGATAAAGAAGATTCAAAGAGAGTGAGATGCCAGCTCCTTTCATTCAGTCAGTAGCTTCAAACATTTCTGGTATATGAATAACATGATGTTTTTCAATGGCAAAAACCAATGAATATTGTAAATGCACAAACAGTAATTTCTCCGCATTGCAAGGTGCAAGTCTGAAATTTTTTGCTTTTTCCTGCTCCTCTTAGCATGATAAAGAAGATTCAAAGAGAGTGAGATGCCAGCTACTTTCATTCAGTCAGTAGCTTCAATCATTTCTGGACGTTTTTCAATGGTAAAAATCAATGAATATTGTAAATGCACAAACAGTAATTTCTCCGCATTGCAAGGTGCAATTCTGAAATTTTTTGCTTTTTCCTGCTCCTCTTAGCATGATAAAGAAGATTCAAAGAGAGTGAGATGTCAGCTCCTTTCATTCAGTCAGTAGCTTCAAACATTTCTGGTATATGAATAACATGATGTTTTTCAATGGCAAAAATCAATGAATATTGTAAATGCACAAACAGTAATTTCTCCGCATTGCAAGGTGCAATTCTGAAATTTTTTGCTTTTTCCTGCTCCTCTTAGCATGATAAAGAAGATTCAAAGAGAGTGAGATGCCAGCTCCTTTCGTTCAGTCAGTAGCTTCAATCATTTCTGGACGTTTTTCAATGGCAAAAATCATTGAATATTATAAATGCACAAACAGTAATTTCTCCGCATTGCAAGGTGCAATTCTGAAATTTTTTGCTTTTTCCCGCTCCTCTTCGCATGATAAAGAAGATTCAAAGAGAGTGAGGTGCCAGCTCCTTTCATTCAGTCAGTAGCTTCAAACATTTCTGGTATATGAATAACATGTTTTTCAATGGCAAAAATCAATGAATATTGTAAATGCACAAACAGTAATTTCTCCGCATTGCAAGGTGCAATTCTGAAATTTTTTGCTTTTTCCTGCTCCTCTTAGCATGATAAAGAAGATTCAAAGAGAGTGAGATGCCAGCTCCTTTCATTCAGTCAGTAGCTTCAATCATTTCTGGACGTTTTTCAATGGCAAAAATCAATGAATATTGTAAATGCACAAACAGTAATTTCTCCGCATTGCAAGGTGCAATTCTGAAATTTTTTGCTTTTTCCTGCTCCTCTTAGCATGATAAAGAAGATTCAAAGAGAGTGAGATGTCAGCTCCTTTCATTCAGTCAGTAGCTTCAAACATTTCTGGTATATGAATAACATGATGTTTTTCAATGGCAAAAATCAATGAATATTGTAAATGCACAAACAGTAATTTCTCCGCATTGCAAGGTGCAATTCTGAAATTTTTTGCTTTTTCCTGCTCCTCTTAGCATGATAAAGAAGATTCAAAGAGAGTGAGATGCCAGCTCCTTTCATTCAGTCAGTAGCTTCAATCATTTCTGGATGTTTTTCAATGGCAAAAATCAATGAATATTGTAAATGCACAAACAGTAATTTCTCCGCATTGCAAGGTGCAATTCTGAAATTTTTTGCTTTTTCCTGCTCCTCTTAGCATGATAAAGAAGATTCAAAGAGAGTGAGATGCCAGCTCCTTTCGTTCAGTCAGTAGCTTCAATCATTTCTGGACGTTTTTCAATGGCAAAAATCATTGAATATTATAAATGCACAAACAGTAATTTCTCCGCATTGCAAGGTGCAATTCTGAAATTTTTTACTTTTTCCTGCTCCTCTTAGCATGATAAAGAAGATTCAAAGAGAGTGAGATGCCAGCTCCTTTCATTCAGTCAGTAGCTTCAAACATTTCTGGTATATGAATAACATGATGTTTTTCAATGGCAAAAATCAATGAATATTGTAAATGCACAAACAGTAATTTCTCCGCATTGCAAGGTGCAAGTCTGAAATTTTTTGCTTTTTCCTGCTCCTCTTAGCATGATAAAGAAGATTCAAAGAGAGTGAGATGCCAGCTACTTTCATTCAGTCAGTAGCTTCAATCATTTCTGGACGTTTTTCAATGGTAAAAATCAATGAATATTGTAAATGCACAAACAGTAATTTCTCCACATTGCAAGGTGCAATTCTGAAATTGTTTGCTTTTTCCTGCTCCTCTTAGCATGATAAAGAAGATTCAAAGAGAGTGAGATGCCAGCTCCTTTCATTCAGTCAGTAGCTTCAAACAATTCTGGTATATGAATAACATGATGTTTTTCAATGGCAAAAATCAATGAATATTGTAAATGCACAAACAGTAATTTCTCCGCATTGCAAGGTGCAATTCTGAAATTTTTTGCTTTTTCCTGCTCCTCTTAGCATGATAAAGAAGATTCAAAGAGAGTGAGATGCCAGCTCCTTTCATTCAGTCAGTAGCTTCAAACATTTCTGGTATATGAATAACATGATGTTTTTCAATGGCAAAAATCAATGAATATTCTAAATGCACAAACAGTAATTTCTCCGCATTGCAAGGTGCAAGTCTGAAATTTTTTGCTTTTTCCTGCTCCTCTTAGCATGATAAAGAAGATTCAAAGAGAGTGAGATGCCAGCTACTTTCATTCAGTCAGTAGCTTCAATCATTTCTGGACGTTTTTCAATGGTAAAAATCAATGAATATTGTAAATGCACAAACAGTAATTTCTCCACATTGCAAGGTGCAATTCTGAAATTTTTTGCTTTTTCCTGCTCCTCTTAGCATGATAAAGAAGATTCAAAGAGAGTGAGATGCCAGCTCCTTTCATTCAGTCAGTAGCTTCAAACATTTCTGGTATATGAATAACATGATGTTTTTCAATGGCAAAAATCAATGAATATTGTAAATGCACAAACAGTAATTTCTCCGCATTGCAAGGTGCAATTCTGAAATTTTTTGCTTTTTCCTGCTCCTCTTAGCATGATAAAGAAGATTCAAAGAGAGTGAGATGCCAGCTCTTTTCATTCAGTCAGTAGCTTCAATCATTTCTGGATGTTTTTCAATGGCAAAAATCAATGAATATTGTAAATGCACAAACAGTAATTTCTCCGCATTGCAAGGTGCAATTCTGAAATCTTTTGCTTTTTCCTGCTCCTCTTAGCATGATAAAGAAGATTCAAAGAGAGTGTGATGTCAGCTCCTTTCATTCAGTCAGTAGCTTCAAACATTTCTGGTATATGAATAACATGATGTTTTTCAATGGCAAAAATCAATGAATATTGTAAATGCACAAACAGTAATTTCTCCGCATTGCAAGGTGCAATTCTGAAATTTTTTGCTTTTTCCTGCTCCTCTTAGCATGATAAAGAAGATTCAAAGAGAGTGAGATGCCAGCTCCTTTCATTCAGTCAGTAGCTTCAATCATTTCTGGATGTTTTTCAATGGCAAAAATCAATGAATATTGTAAATGTACAAACAGTAATTTCTCCGCATTGCAAGGTGCAATTCTGAAATTTTTTGCTTTTTCCTGCTCCTCTTAGCATGATAAAGAAGATTCAAAGAGAGTGAGATGCCAGCTCCTTTCATTCAGTCAGTAGCTTCAAACATTTCTGGTATATGAATAACATGATGTTTTTCAATGGCAAAAATCAATGAATATTGTAAATGCACAAACAGTAATTTCTCCGCATTGCAAGGTGCAAGTCTGAAATCTTTTGCTTTTTCCTGCTCCTCTTAGCATGATAAAGAAGATTCAAAGAGAGTGAGATGCCAGCTACTTTCATTCAGTCAGTAGCTTCAATCATTTCTGGACGTTTTTCAATGGTAAAAATCAATGAATATTGTAAATGCACAAACAGTAATTTCTCCACATTGCAAGGTGCAATTCTGAAATTTTTTGCTTTTTCCTGCTCCTCTTAGCATGATAAAGAAGATTCAAAGAGAGTGAGATGCCAGCTCCTTTCATTCAGTCAGTAGCTTCAAACATTTCTGGTATATGAATAACATGATGTTTTTCAATGGCAAAAATCAATGAATATTGTAAATGCACAAACAGTAATTTCTCCGCATTGCAAGGTGCAATTCTGAAATTTTTTGCTTTTTCCTGCTCCTCTTAGCATGATAAAGAAGATTCAAAGAGAGTGAGATGCAAGCTCCTTTCATTCAGTCAGTAGCTTCAATCATTTCTGGATGTTTTTCAATGGCAAAAATCAATGAATATTGTAAATGCACAAACTGTAATTTCTCCGCATTGCAAGGTGCAATTCTGAAATTTTTTGCTTTTTCCTGCTCCTCTTAGCATGATAAAGAAGATTCAAAGAGAGTGAGATGCCAGCTCCTTTCATTCAGTCAGTAGCTTCAATCATTTCTGGACGTTTTTCAGTGGCAAAAATCAATGAATATTGTAAATGCACAAACAGTAATTTCTCCGCATTGCAAGGTGCAATTCTGAAATTTTTTGCTTTTTCCTGCTCCTCTTAGCATGATAAAGAAGATTCAAAGAGAGTGAGATGCCAGCTCCTTTCATTCAGTCAGTACCTTCAATCATTTCTGGACGTTTTTCAATGGCAAAAATCAATGAATATTGTAAATGCACAAACAGTAATTTCTCCGCATTGCAAGGTGCAATTCTGAAATTTTTTGCTTTTTCCCGCTCCTCTTAGCATGATAAAGAAGATTCAAAGAGAGTGAGGTGCCAGCTCCTTTCATTCAGTCAGTAGCTTCAAACATTTCTGGTATATGAATAACATGTTTTTCAATGGCAAAAATCAATGAATATTGTAAATGCACAAACAGTAATTTCTCCGCATTGCAAGGTGCAATTCTGAAATTTTTTGATTTTTCCTGCTCCTCTTAGCATGATAAAGAAGATTCAAAGAGAGTGAGATGCCAGCTCCTTTCATTCAGTCAGTAGCTTCAATCATTTCTGGACGTTTTTCAATGGCAAAAATTAATGAAGATTGTAAATGCACAAACAGTAATTTCTCCGCATTGCAAGGTGCAATTCTGAAATTTTTTGCTTTTTCCTGCTCCTCTTAGCATGATAAAGAAGATTCAAAGAGAGTGAGATGCCAACTCCTTTCATTCAGTCAGTAGCTTCAATCATTTCTGGACGTTTTTCAATGGCAAAAATCAATGAATATTGTAAATGCACAAACAGTAATTTCTCCGCATTGCAAGGTGCAATTCTGAAATTTTTTGCTTTTTCCTGCTCCTCTTAGCATGATAAAGAAGATTCAAAGAGAGTGAGATGCCAGCTCCTTTCATTCAGTCAGTAGCTTCAAACATTTCTGGTATATGAATAACATGATGTTTTTCAATGGCAAAAATCAATGAATATTGTAAATGCACAAACAGTAATTTCTCCGCATTGCAAGGTGCAAGTCTGAAATTTTTTGCTTTTTCCTGCTCCTCTTAGCATGATAAAGAAGATTCAAAGAGAGTGAGATGCCAGTTACTTTCATTCAGTCAGTAGCTTCAATCATTTCTGGACGTTTTTCAATGGTAAAAATCAATGAATATTGTAAATGCACAAACAGTAATTTCTCCACATTGCAAGGTGCAATTCTGAAATTTTTTGCTTTTTCCTGCTCCTCTTAGCATGATAAAGAAGATTCAAAGAGAGTGAGATGCCAGCTCCTTTCATTCAGTCAGTAGCTTCAAACATTTCTGGTATATGAATAACATGATGTTTTTCAATGGCAAAAATCAATGAATATTGTAAATGCACAAACAGTAATTTCTCCGCATTGCAAGGTGCAATTCTGAAATTTTTTGCTTTTTCCTTCTCCTCTTAGCATGATAAAGAAGATTCAAAGAGAGTGAGATGCCAGCTCCTTTCATTCAGTCAGTAGCTTCAAACATTTCTGGTATATGAATAACATGATGTTTTTCAATGGCAAAAATCAATGAATATTGTAAATGCACAAACAGTAATTTCTCCGCATTGCAAGGTGCAATTCTGAAATTTTTTGCTTTTTCCTGCTCCTCTTAGCATGATAAAGAAGATTCAAAGAGAGTGAGATGCCAGCTCCTTTCATTCAGTCAGTAGCTTCAATCATTTCTGGATGTTTTTCAATGGCAAAAATCAATGAATATTGTAAATGCACAAACAGTAATTTCTCCGCATTGCAAGGTGCAATTCTGAAATTTTTTGCTTTTTCCTGCTCCTCTTAGCATGATAAAGAAGATTCAAAGAGAGTGAGATGTCAGCTCCTTTCATTCAGTCAGTAGCTTCAAACATTTCTGGTATATGAATAACATGATGTTTTTCAATGGCAAAAATCAATGAATATTGTAAATGCACAAACAGTAATTTCTCCGCATTGCAAGGTGCAATTCTGAAATTTTTTGCTTTTTCCTGCTCCTCTTAGCATGATAAAGAAGATTCAAAGAAAGTGAGATGCCAGCTCCTTTCATTCAGTCAGTAGCTTCAATCATTTCTGGATGTTTTTCAATGGCAAAAATCAATGAATATTGTAAATGCACAAACAGTAATTTCTCCGCATTGCAAGGTGCAATTCTGAAATTTTTTGCTTTTTCCTGCTCCTCTTAGCATGATAAAGAAGATTCAAAGAGAGTGAGATGCCAGCTCCTTTCATTCAGTCAGTACCTTCAATCATTTCTGGACGTTTTTCAATGGCAAAAATCAATGAATATTGTAAATGCACAAACAGTAATTTCTCCGCATTGCAAGGTGCAATTCTGAAATTTTTTGCTTTTTCCCGCTCCTCTTAGCATGATAAAGAAGATTCAAAGAGAGTGAGGTGCCAGCTCCTTTCATTCAGTCAGTAGCTTCAAACATTTCTGGTATATGAATAACATGTTTTTCAATGGCAAAAATCAATGAATATTGTAAATGCACAAACAGTAATTTCTCCGCATTGCAAGGTGCAATTCTGAAATTTTTTGATTTTTCCTGCTCCTCTTAGCATGATAAAGAAGATTCAAAGAGAGTGAGATGCCAGCTCCTTTCATTCAGTCAGTAGCTTCAATCATTTCTGGACGTTTTTCAATGGCAAAAATTAATGAAGATTGTAAATGCACAAACAGTAATTTCTCCGCATTGCAAGGTGCAATTCTGAAATTTTTTTGCTTTTTCCTGCTCCTCTTAGCATGATAAAGAAGATTCAAAGAGAGTGAGATGCCAGCTCCTTTCATTCAGTCAGTAGCTTCAATCATTTCTGGACGTTTTTCAATGGCAAAAATCAATGAATATTGTAAATGCACAAACAGTAATTTCTCTGCATTGCAAGGTGCAATTCTGAAATTTTTTGCTTTTTCCTGCTCCTCTTAGCATGATAAAGAAGATTCAAAGAGAGTGAGATGCCAGCTCCTTTCATTCAGTCAGTAGCTTCAAACAATTCTGGTATATGAATAACATGATGTTTTTCAATGGCAAAAATCAATGAATATTGTAAATGCACAAACAGTAATTTCTCCGCATTGCAAGGTGCAATTCTGAAATTTTTTGCTTTTTCCTGCTCCTCTTAGCATGATAAAGAAGATTCAAAGAGAGTGAGATGCCAGCTCCTTTCATTCAGTCAGTAGCTTCAAACATTTCTGGTATATGAATAACATGATGTTTTTCAATGGCAAAAATCAATGAATATTCTAAATGCACAAACAGTAATTTCTCCGCATTGCAAGGTGCAAGTCTGAAATTTTTTGCTTTTTCCTGCTCCTCTTAGCATGATAAAGAAGATTCAAAGAGAGTGAGATGCCAGCTACTTTCATTCAGTCAGTAGCTTCAATCATTTCTGGACGTTTTTCAATGGTAAAAATCAATGAATATTGTAAATGCACAAACAGTAATTTCTCCACATTGCAAGGTGCAATTCTGAAATTTTTTGCTTTTTCCTGCTCCTCTTAGCATGATAAAGAAGATTCAAAGAGAGTGAGATGCCAGCTCCTTTCATTCAGTCAGTAGCTTCAAACATTTCTGGTATATGAATAACATGATGTTTTTCAATGGCAAAAATCAATGAATATTGTAAATGCACAAACAGTAATTTCTCCGCATTGCAAGGTGCAATTCTGAAATTTTTTGCTTTTTCCTGCTCCTCTTAGCATGATAAAGAAGATTCAAAGAGAGTGAGATGCCAGCTCTTTTCATTCAGTCAGTAGCTTCAATCATTTCTGGATGTTTTTCAATGGCAAAAATCAATGAATATTGTAAATGCACAAACAGTAATTTCTCCGCATTGCAAGGTGCAATTCTGAAATCTTTTGCTTTTTCCTGCTCCTCTTAGCATGATAAAGAAGATTCAAAGAGAGTGTGATGTCAGCTCCTTTCATTCAGTCAGTAGCTTCAAACATTTCTGGTATATGAATAACATGATGTTTTTCAATGGCAAAAATCAATGAATATTGTAAATGCACAAACAGTAATTTCTCCGCATTGCAAGGTGCAATTCTGAAATTTTTTGCTTTTTCCTGCTCCTCTTAGCATGATAAAGAAGATTCAAAGAGAGTGAGATGCCAGCTCCTTTCATTCAGTCAGTAGCTTCAATCATTTCTGGATGTTTTTCAATGGCAAAAATCAATGAATATTGTAAATGTACAAACAGTAATTTCTCCGCATTGCAAGGTGCAATTCTGAAATTTTTTGCTTTTTCCTGCTCCTCTTAGCATGATAAAGAAGATTCAAAGAGAGTGAGATGCCAGCTCCTTTCATTCAGTCAGTAGCTTCAAACATTTCTGGTATATGAATAACATGATGTTTTTCAATGGCAAAAATCAATGAATATTGTAAATGCACAAACAGTAATTTCTCCGCATTGCAAGGTGCAAGTCTGAAATCTTTTGCTTTTTCCTGCTCCTCTTAGCATGATAAAGAAGATTCAAAGAGAGTGAGATGCCAGCTACTTTCATTCAGTCAGTAGCTTCAATCATTTCTGGACGTTTTTCAATGGTAAAAATCAATGAATATTGTAAATGCACAAACAGTAATTTCTCCACATTGCAAGGTGCAATTCTGAAATTTTTTGCTTTTTCCTGCTCCTCTTAGCATGATAAAGAAGATTCAAAGAGAGTGAGATGCCAGCTCCTTTCATTCAGTCAGTAGCTTCAAACATTTCTGGTATATGAATAACATGATGTTTTTCAATGGCAAAAATCAATGAATATTGTAAATGCACAAACAGTAATTTCTCCGCATTGCAAGGTGCAATTCTGAAATTTTTTGCTTTTTCCTGCTCCTCTTAGCATGATAAAGAAGATTCAAAGAGAGTGAGATGCAAGCTCCTTTCATTCAGTCAGTAGCTTCAATCATTTCTGGATGTTTTTCAATGGCAAAAATCAATGAATATTGTAAATGCACAAACTGTAATTTCTCCGCATTGCAAGGTGCAATTCTGAAATTTTTTGCTTTTTCCTGCTCCTCTTAGCATGATAAAGAAGATTCAAAGAGAGTGAGATGCCAGCTCCTTTCATTCAGTCAGTAGCTTCAATCATTTCTGGACGTTTTTCAGTGGCAAAAATCAATGAATATTGTAAATGCACAAACAGTAATTTCTCCGCATTGCAAGGTGCAATTCTGAAATTTTTTGCTTTTTCCTGCTCCTCTTAGCATGATAAAGAAGATTCAAAGAGAGTGAGATGCCAGCTCCTTTCATTCAGTCAGTACCTTCAATCATTTCTGGACGTTTTTCAATGGCAAAAATCAATGAATATTGTAAATGCACAAACAGTAATTTCTCCGCATTGCAAGGTGCAATTCTGAAATTTTTTGCTTTTTCCCGCTCCTCTTAGCATGATAAAGAAGATTCAAAGAGAGTGAGGTGCCAGCTCCTTTCATTCAGTCAGTAGCTTCAAACATTTCTGGTATATGAATAACATGTTTTTCAATGGCAAAAATCAATGAATATTGTAAATGCACAAACAGTAATTTCTCCGCATTGCAAGGTGCAATTCTGAAATTTTTTGATTTTTCCTGCTCCTCTTAGCATGATAAAGAAGATTCAAAGAGAGTGAGATGCCAGCTCCTTTCATTCAGTCAGTAGCTTCAATCATTTCTGGACGTTTTTCAATGGCAAAAATTAATGAAGATTGTAAATGCACAAACAGTAATTTCTCCGCATTGCAAGGTGCAATTCTGAAATTTTTTGCTTTTTCCTGCTCCTCTTAGCATGATAAAGAAGATTCAAAGAGAGTGAGATGCCAACTCCTTTCATTCAGTCAGTAGCTTCAATCATTTCTGGACGTTTTTCAATGGCAAAAATCAATGAATATTGTAAATGCACAAACAGTAATTTCTCCGCATTGCAAGGTGCAATTCTGAAATTTTTTGCTTTTTCCTGCTCCTCTTAGCATGATAAAGAAGATTCAAAGAGAGTGAGATGCCAGCTCCTTTCATTCAGTCAGTAGCTTCAAACATTTCTGGTATATGAATAACATGATGTTTTTCAATGGCAAAAATCAATGAATATTGTAAATGCACAAACAGTAATTTCTCCGCATTGCAAGGTGCAAGTCTGAAATTTTTTGCTTTTTCCTGCTCCTCTTAGCATGATAAAGAAGATTCAAAGAGAGTGAGATGCCAGTTACTTTCATTCAGTCAGTAGCTTCAATCATTTCTGGACGTTTTTCAATGGTAAAAATCAATGAATATTGTAAATGCACAAACAGTAATTTCTCCACATTGCAAGGTGCAATTCTGAAATTTTTTGCTTTTTCCTGCTCCTCTTAGCATGATAAAGAAGATTCAAAGAGAGTGAGATGCCAGCTCCTTTCATTCAGTCAGTAGCTTCAAACATTTCTGGTATATGAATAACATGATGTTTTTCAATGGCAAAAATCAATGAATATTGTAAATGCACAAACAGTAATTTCTCCGCATTGCAAGGTGCAATTCTGAAATTTTTTGCTTTTTCCTTCTCCTCTTAGCATGATAAAGAAGATTCAAAGAGAGTGAGATGCCAGCTCCTTTCATTCAGTCAGTAGCTTCAAACATTTCTGGTATATGAATAACATGATGTTTTTCAATGGCAAAAATCAATGAATATTGTAAATGCACAAACAGTAATTTCTCCGCATTGCAAGGTGCAATTCTGAAATTTTTTGCTTTTTCCTGCTCCTCTTAGCATGATAAAGAAGATTCAAAGAGAGTGAGATGCCAGCTCCTTTCATTCAGTCAGTAGCTTCAATCATTTCTGGATGTTTTTCAATGGCAAAAATCAATGAATATTGTAAATGCACAAACAGTAATTTCTCCGCATTGCAAGGTGCAATTCTGAAATTTTTTGCTTTTTCCTGCTCCTCTTAGCATGATAAAGAAGATTCAAAGAGAGTGAGATGTCAGCTCCTTTCATTCAGTCAGTAGCTTCAAACATTTCTGGTATATGAATAACATGATGTTTTTCAATGGCAAAAATCAATGAATATTGTAAATGCACAAACAGTAATTTCTCCGCATTGCAAGGTGCAATTCTGAAATTTTTTGCTTTTTCCTGCTCCTCTTAGCATGATAAAGAAGATTCAAAGAAAGTGAGATGCCAGCTCCTTTCATTCAGTCAGTAGCTTCAATCATTTCTGGATGTTTTTCAATGGCAAAAATCAATGAATATTGTAAATGCACAAACAGTAATTTCTCCGCATTGCAAGGTGCAATTCTGAAATTTTTTGCTTTTTCCTGCTCCTCTTAGCATGATAAAGAAGATTCAAAGAGAGTGAGATGCCAGCTCCTTTCATTCAGTCAGTACCTTCAATCATTTCTGGACGTTTTTCAATGGCAAAAATCAATGAATATTGTAAATGCACAAACAGTAATTTCTCCGCATTGCAAGGTGCAATTCTGAAATTTTTTGCTTTTTCCCGCTCCTCTTAGCATGATAAAGAAGATTCAAAGAGAGTGAGGTGCCAGCTCCTTTCATTCAGTCAGTAGCTTCAAACATTTCTGGTATATGAATAACATGTTTTTCAATGGCAAAAATCAATGAATATTGTAAATGCACAAACAGTAATTTCTCCGCATTGCAAGGTGCAATTCTGAAATTTTTTGATTTTTCCTGCTCCTCTTAGCATGATAAAGAAGATTCAAAGAGAGTGAGATGCCAGCTCCTTTCATTCAGTCAGTAGCTTCAATCATTTCTGGACGTTTTTCAATGGCAAAAATTAATGAAGATTGTAAATGCACAAACAGTAATTTCTCCGCATTGCAAGGTGCAATTCTGAAATTTTTTTGCTTTTTCCTGCTCCTCTTAGCATGATAAAGAAGATTCAAAGAGAGTGAGATGCCAGCTCCTTTCATTCAGTCAGTAGCTTCAATCATTTCTGGACGTTTTTCAATGGCAAAAATCAATGAATATTGTAAATGCACAAACAGTAATTTCTCTGCATTGCAAGGTGCAATTCTGAAATTTTTTGCTTTTTCCTGCTCCTCTTAGCATGATAAAGAAGATTCAAAGAGAGTGAGATGCCAGCTCCTTTCATTCAGTCAGTAGCTTCAAACATTTCTGGTATATGAATAACATGATGTTTTTCAATGGCAAAAATCAATGAATATTGTAAATGCACAAACAGTAATTTCTCCGCATTGCAAGGTGCAATTCTGAAATTTTTTGCTTTTTCCTGCTCCTCTTAGCATGATAAAGAAGATTCAAAGAGAGTGAGATGCCAGTTACTTTCATTCAGTCAGTAGCTTCAATCATTTCTGGACGTTTTTCAATGGTAAAAATCAATGAATATTGTAAATGCACAAACAGTAATTTCTCCACATTGCAAGGTGCAATTCTGAAATTTTTTGCTTTTTCCTGCTCCTCTTAGCATGATAAAGAAGATTCAAAGAGAGTGAGATGCCAGCTCCTTTCATTCAGTCAGTAGCTTCAAACATTTCTGGTATATGAATAACATGATGTTTTTCAATGGCAAAAATCAATGAATATTGTAAATGCACAAACAGTAATTTCTCCGCATTGCAAGGTGCAATTCTGAAATTTTTTGCTTTTTCCTGCTCCTCTTAGCATGATAAAGAAGATTCAAAGAGAGTGAGATGCCAGCTCTTTTCATTCAGTCAGTAGCTTCAATCATTTCTGGATGTTTTTCAATGGCAAAAATCAATGAATATTGTAAATGCACAAACAGTAATTTCTCCGCATTGCAAGGTGCAATTCTGAAATCTTTTGCTTTTTCCTGCTCCTCTTAGCATGATAAAGAAGATTCAAAGAGAGTGTGATGTCAGCTCCTTTCATTCAGTCAGTAGCTTCAAACATTTCTGGTATATGAATAACATGATGTTTTTCAATGGCAAAAATCAATGAATATTGTAAATGCACAAACAGTAATTTCTCCGCATTGCAAGGTGCAATTCTGAAATTTTTTACTTTTTCCTGCTCCTCTTAGCATGATAAAGAAGATTCAAAGAGAGTGAGATGCCAGCTCCTTTCATTCAGTCAGTAGCTTCAATCATTTCTGGATGTTTTTCAATGGCAAAAATCAATGAATATTGTAAATGTACAAACAGTAATTTCTCCGCATTGCAAGGTGCAATTCTGAAATTTTTTGCTTTTTCCTGCTCCTCTTAGCATGATAAAGAAGATTCAAAGAGAGTGAGATGCCAGCTCCTTTCATTCAGTCAGTAGCTTCAAACATTTCTGGTATATGAATAACATGATGTTTTTCAATGGCAAAAATCAATGAATATTGTAAATGCACAAACAGTAATTTCTCCGCATTGCAAGGTGCAAGTCTGAAATTTTTTGCTTTTTCCTGCTCCTCTTAGCATGATAAAGAAGATTCAAAGAGAGTGAGATGCCAGCTACTTTCATTCAGTCAGTAGCTTCAATCATTTCTGGACGTTTTTCAATGGTAAAAATCAATGAATATTGTAAATGCACAAACAGTAATTTCTCCACATTGCAAGGTGCAATTCTGAAATTTTTTGCTTTTTCCTGCTCCTCTTAGCATGATAAAGAAGATTCAAAGAGAGTGAGATGCCAGCTCCTTTCATTCAGTCAGTAGCTTCAAACATTTCTGGTATATGAATAACATGATGTTTTTCAATGGCAAAAATCAATGAATATTGTAAATGCACAAACAGTAATTTCTCCGCATTGCAAGGTGCAATTCTGAAATTTTTTGCTTTTTCCTGCTCCTCTTAGCATGATAAAGAAGATTCAAAGAGAGTGAGATGCCAGCTCCTTTCATTCAGTCAGTAGCTTCAATCATTTCTGGATGTTTTTCAATGGCAAAAATCAATGAATATTGTAAATGCACAAACTGTAATTTCTCCGCATTGCAAGGTGCAATTCTGAAATTTTTTGCTTTTTCCTGCTCCTCTTAGCATGATAAAGAAGATTCAAAGAGAGTGAGATGCCAGCTCCTTTCATTCAGTCAGTAGCTTCAATCATTTCTGGACGTTTTTCAGTGGCAAAAATCAATGAATATTGTAAATGCACAAACAGTAATTTCTCCGCATTGCAAGGTGCAATTCTGAAATTTTTTGCTTTTTCCTGCTCCTCTTAGCATGATAAAGAAGATTCAAAGAGAGTGAGATGCCAGCTCCTTTCATTCAGTCAGTACCTTCAATCATTTCTGGACGTTTTTCAATGGCAAAAATCAATGAATATTGTAAATGCACAAACAGTAATTTCTCCGCATTGCAAGGTGCAATTCTGAAATTTTTTGCTTTTTCCCGCTCCTCTTAGCATGATAAAGAAGATTCAAAGAGAGTGAGGTGCCAGCTCCTTTCATTCAGTCAGTAGCTTCAAACATTTCTGGTATATGAATAACATGTTTTTCAATGGCAAAAATCAATGAATATTGTAAATGCACAAACAGTAATTTCTCCGCATTGCAAGGTGCAATTCTGAAATTTTTTGATTTTTCCTGCTCCTCTTAGCATGATAAAGAAGATTCAAAGAGAGTGAGATGCCAGCTCCTTTCATTCAGTCAGTAGCTTCAATCATTTCTGGACGTTTTTCAATGGCAAAAATTAATGAAGATTGTAAATGCACAAACAGTAATTTCTCCGCATTGCAAGGTGCAATTCTGAAATTTTTTGCTTTTTCCTGCTCCTCTTAGCATGATAAAGAAGATTCAAAGAGAGTGAGATGCCAGCTCCTTTCATTCAGTCAGTAGCTTCAATCATTTCTGGACGTTTTTCAATGGCAAAAATCAATGAATATTGTAAATGCACAAACAGTAATTTCTCCGCATTGCAAGGTGCAATTCTGAAATTTTTTGCTTTTTCCTGCTCCTCTTAGCATGATAAAGAAGATTCAAAGAGAGTGAGATGCCAGCTCCTTTCATTCAGTCAGTAGCTTCAAACATTTCTGGTATATGAATAACATGATGTTTTTCAATGGCAAAAATCAATGAATATTGTAAATGCACAAACAGTAATTTCTCCGCATTGCAAGGTGCAAGTCTGAAATTTTTTGCTTTTTCCTGCTCCTCTTAGCATGATAAAGAAGATTCAAAGAGAGTGAGATGCCAGTTACTTTCATTCAGTCAGTAGCTTCAATCATTTCTGGACGTTTTTCAATGGTAAAAATCAATGAATATTGTAAATGCACAAACAGTAATTTCTCCACATTGCAAGGTGCAATTCTGAAATTTTTTGCTTTTTCCTGCTCCTCTTAGCATGATAAAGAAGATTCAAAGAGAGTGAGATGCCAGCTCCTTTCATTCAGTCAGTAGCTTCAAACATTTCTGGTATATGAATAACATGATGTTTTTCAATGGCAAAAATCAATGAATATTGTAAATGCACAAACAGTAATTTCTCCGCATTGCAAGGTGCAATTCTGAAATTTTTTGCTTTTTCCTTCTCCTCTTAGCATGATAAAGAAGATTCAAAGAGAGTGAGATGCCAGCTCCTTTCATTCAGTCAGTAGCTTCAAACATTTCTGGTATATGAATAACATGATGTTTTTCAATGGCAAAAATCAATGAATATTGTAAATGCACAAACAGTAATTTCTCCGCATTGCAAGGTGCAATTCTGAAATTTTTTGCTTTTTCCTGCTCCTCTTAGCATGATAAAGAAGATTCAAAGAGAGTGAGATGCCAGCTCCTTTCATTCAGTCAGTAGCTTCAATCATTTCTGGATGTTTTTCAATGGCAAAAATCAATGAATATTGTAAATGCACAAACAGTAATTTCTCCGCATTGCAAGGTGCAATTCTGAAATTTTTTGCTTTTTCCTGCTCCTCTTAGCATGATAAAGAAGATTCAAAGAGAGTGAGATGTCAGCTCCTTTCATTCAGTCAGTAGCTTCAAACATTTCTGGTATATGAATAACATGATGTTTTTCAATGGCAAAAATCAATGAATATTGTAAATGCACAAACAGTAATTTCTCCGCATTGCAAGGTGCAATTCTGAAATTTTTTGCTTTTTCCTGCTCCTCTTAGCATGATAAAGAAGATTCAAAGAAAGTGAGATGCCAGCTCCTTTCATTCAGTCAGTAGCTTCAATCATTTCTGGATGTTTTTCAATGGCAAAAATCAATGAATATTGTAAATGCACAAACAGTAATTTCTCCGCATTGCAAGGTGCAATTCTGAAATTTTTTGCTTTTTCCTGCTCCTCTTAGCATGATAAAGAAGATTCAAAGAGAGTGAGATGCCAGCTCCTTTCGTTCAGTCAGTAGCTTCTATCATTTCTGGACGTTTTTCAATGGCAAAAATCATTGAATATTATAAATGCACAAACAGTAATTTCTCCGCATTGCAAGGTGCAATTCTGAAATTTTTTACTTTTTCCTGCTCCTCTTAGCATGATAAAGAAGATTCAAAGAGAGTGAGATGCCAGCTCCTTTCATTCAGTCAGTAGCTTCAATCATTTCTGGTATATGAATAACATGATGTTTTTCAATGGCAAAAATCAATGAATATTGTAAATGCACAAACAGTAATTTCTCCGCATTGCAAGGTGCAATTCTGAAATTTTTTGCTTTTTCCTGCTCCTCTTAGCATGATAAAGAAGATTCAAAGAGAGTGAGATGCCAGCTCCTTTCATTCAGTCAGTACCTTCAATCATTTCTGGACGTTTTTCAATGGCAAAAATCAATGAATATTGTAAATGCACAAACAGTAATTTCTCCGCATTGCAAGGTGCAATTCTGAAATTTTTTGCTTTTTCCCGCTCCTCTTAGCATGATAAAGAAGATTCAAAGAGAGTGAGGTGCCAGCTCCTTTCATTCAGTCAGTAGCTTCAAACATTTCTGGTATATGAATAACATGTTTTTCAATGGCAAAAATCAATGAATATTGTAAATGCACAAACAGTAATTTCTCCGCATTGCAAGGTGCAATTCTGAAATTTTTTGATTTTTCCTGCTCCTCTTAGCATGATAAAGAAGATTCAAAGAGAGTGAGATGCCAGCTCCTTTCATTCAGTCAGTAGCTTCAATCATTTCTGGACGTTTTTCAATGGCAAAAATTAATGAAGATTGTAAATGCACAAACAGTAATTTCTCCGCATTGCAAGGTGCAATTCTGAAATTTTTTGCTTTTTCCTGCTCCTCTTAGCATGATAAAGAAGATTCAAAGAGAGTGAGATGCCAGCTCCTTTCATTCAGTCAGTAGCTTCAATCATTTCTGGACGTTTTTCAATGGCAAAAATCAATGAATATTGTAAATGCACAAACAGTAATTTCTCCGCATTGCAAGGTGCAATTCTGAAATTTTTTGCTTTTTCCTGCTCCTCTTAGCATGATAAAGAAGATTCAAAGAGAGTGAGATGCCAGCTCCTTTCATTCAGTCAGTAGCTTCAAACATTTCTGGTATATGAATAACATGATGTTTTTCAATGGCAAAAATCAATGAATATTGTAAATGCACAAACAGTAATTTCTCCGCATTGCAAGGTGCAATTCTGAAATTTTTTGCTTTTTCCTGCTCCTCTTAGCATGATAAAGAAGATTCAAAGAGAGTGAGATGCCAGTTACTTTCATTCAGTCAGTAGCTTCAATCATTTCTGGACGTTTTTCAATGGTAAAAATCAATGAATATTGTAAATGCACAAACAGTAATTTCTCCACATTGCAAGGTGCAATTCTGAAATTTTTTGCTTTTTCCTGCTCCTCTTAGCATGATAAAGAAGATTCAAAGAGAGTGAGATGCCAGCTCCTTTCATTCAGTCAGTAGCTTCAAACATTTCTGGTATATGAATAACATGATGTTTTTCAATGGCAAAAATCAATGAATATTGTAAATGCACAAACAGTAATTTCTCCGCATTGCAAGGTGCAATTCTGAAATTTTTTGCTTTTTCCTGCTCCTCTTAGCATGATAAAGAAGATTCAAAGAGAGTGAGATGCCAGCTCCTTTCATTCAGTCAGTAGCTTCAAACATTTCTGGTATATGAATAACATGATGTTTTTCAATGGCAAAAATCAATGAATATTGTAAATGCACAAACAGTAATTTCTCCGCATTGCAAGGTGCAATTCTGAAATTTTTTGCTTTTTCCTGCTCCTCTTAGCATGATAAAGAAGATTCAAAGAGAGTGAGATGCCAGCTCCTTTCATTCAGTCAGTAGCTTCAATCATTTCTGGATGTTTTTCAATGGCAAAAATCAATGAATATTGTAAATGCACAAACAGTAATTTCTCCGCATTGCAAGGTGCAATTCTGAAATTTTTTGCTTTTTCCTGCTCCTCTTAGCATGATAAAGAAGATTCAAAGAGAGTGAGATGCCAGCTCCTTTCATTCAGTCAGTAGCTTCAAACATTTCTGGTATATGAATAACATGATGTTTTTCAATGGCAAAAATCAATGAATATTGTAAATGCACAAACAGTAATTTCTCCGCATTGCAAGGTGCAATTCTGAAATTTTTTGCTTTTTCCTGCTCCTCTTAGCATGATAAAGAAGATTCAAAGAGAGTGAGATGCCAGCTCCTTTCATTCAGTCAGTAGCTTCAATCATTTCTGGATGTTTTTCAATGGCAAAAATCAATGAATATTGTAAATGCACAAACTGTAATTTCTCCGCATTGCAAGGTGCAATTCTGAAATTTTTTGCTTTTTCCTGCTCCTCTTAGCATGATAAAGAAGATTCAAAGAGAGTGAGATGCCAGCTCCTTTCATTCAGTCAGTACCTTCAATCATTTCTGGACGTTTTTCAATGGCAAAAATCAATGAATATTGTAAATGCACAAACAGTAATTTCTCCGCATTGCAAGGTGCAATTCTGAAATTTTTTGCTTTTTCCCGCTCCTCTTAGCATGATAAAGAAGATTCAAAGAGAGTGAGGTGCCAGCTCCTTTCATTCAGTCAGTAGCTTCAAACATTTCTGGTATATGAATAACATGTTTTTCAATGGCAAAAATCAATGAATATTGTAAATGCACAAACAGTAATTTCTCCGCATTGCAAGGTGCAATTCTGAAATTTTTTGATTTTTCCTGCTCCTCTTAGCATGATAAAGAAGATTCAAAGAGAGTGAGATGCCAGCTCCTTTCATTCAGTCAGTAGCTTCAATCATTTCTGGACGTTTTTCAATGGCAAAAATTAATGAAGATTGTAAATGCACAAACAGTAATTTCTCCGCATTGCAAGGTGCAATTCTGAAATTTTTTGCTTTTTCCTGCTCCTCTTAGCATGATAAAGAAGATTCAAAGAGAGTGAGATGCCAGCTCCTTTCATTCAGTCAGTAGCTTCAATCATTTCTGGACGTTTTTCAATGGCAAAAATCAATGAATATTGTAAATGCACAAACAGTAATTTCTCCGCATTGCAAGGTGCAATTCTGAAATTTTTTGCTTTTTCCTGCTCCTCTTAGCATGATAAAGAAGATTCAAAGAGAGTGAGATGCCAGCTCCTTTCATTCAGTCAGTAGCTTCAAACATTTCTGGTATATGAATAACATGATGTTTTTCAATGGCAAAAATCAATGAATATTGTAAATGCACAAACAGTAATTTCTCCGCATTGCAAGGTGCAATTCTGAAATTTTTTGCTTTTTCCTGCTCCTCTTAGCATGATAAAGAAGATTCAAAGAGAGTGAGATGCCAGTTACTTTCATTCAGTCAGTAGCTTCAATCATTTCTGGACGTTTTTCAATGGTAAAAATCAATGAATATTGTAAATGCACAAACAGTAATTTCTCCACATTGCAAGGTGCAATTCTGAAATTTTTTGCTTTTTCCTGCTCCTCTTAGCATGATAAAGAAGATTCAAAGAGAGTGAGATGCCAGCTCCTTTCATTCAGTCAGTAGCTTCAAACATTTCTGGTATATGAATAACATGATGTTTTTCAATGGCAAAAATCAATGAATATTGTAAATGCACAAACAGTAATTTCTCCGCATTGCAAGGTGCAATTCTGAAATTTTTTGCTTTTTCCTGCTCCTCTTAGCATGATAAAGAAGATTCAAAGAGAGTGAGATGCCAGCTCCTTTCATTCAGTCAGTAGCTTCAAACATTTCTGGTATATGAATAACATGATGTTTTTCAATGGCAAAAATCAATGAATATTGTAAATGCACAAACAGTAATTTCTCCGCATTGCAAGGTGCAATTCTGAAATTTTTTGCTTTTTCCTGCTCCTCTTAGCATGATAAAGAAGATTCAAAGAGAGTGAGATGCCAGCTCCTTTCATTCAGTCAGTAGCTTCAATCATTTCTGGATGTTTTTCAATGGCAAAAATCAATGAATATTGTAAATGCACAAACAGTAATTTCTCCGCATTGCAAGGTGCAATTCTGAAATTTTTTGCTTTTTCCTGCTCCTCTTAGCATGATAAAGAAGATTCAAAGAGAGTGAGATGCCAGCTCCTTTCATTCAGTCAGTAGCTTCAAACATTTCTGGTATATGAATAACATGATGTTTTTCAATGGCAAAAATCAATGAATATTGTAAATGCACAAACAGTAATTTCTCCGCATTGCAAGGTGCAATTCTGAAATTTTTTGCTTTTTCCTGCTCCTCTTAGCATGATAAAGAAGATTCAAAGAGAGTGAGATGCCAGCTCCTTTCATTCAGTCAGTAGCTTCAATCATTTCTGGATGTTTTTCAATGGCAAAAATCAATGAATATTGTAAATGCACAAACTGTAATTTCTCCGCATTGCAAGGTGCAATTCTGAAATTTTTTGCTTTTTCCTGCTCCTCTTAGCATGATAAAGAAGATTCAAAGAGAGTGAGATGCCAGCTCCTTTCATTCAGTCAGTACCTTCAATCATTTCTGGACGTTTTTCAATGGCAAAAATCAATGAATATTGTAAATGCACAAACAGTAATTTCTCCGCATTGCAAGGTGCAATTCTGAAATTTTTTGCTTTTTCCCGCTCCTCTTAGCATGATAAAGAAGATTCAAAGAGAGTGAGGTGCCAGCTCCTTTCATTCAGTCAGTAGCTTCAAACATTTCTGGTATATGAATAACATGTTTTTCAATGGCAAAAATCAATGAATATTGTAAATGCACAAACAGTAATTTCTCCGCATTGCAAGGTGCAATTCTGAAATTTTTTGCTTTTTCCTGCTCCTCTTAGCATGATAAAGAAGATTCAAAGAGAGTGAGATGCCAGCTCCTTTCATTCAGTCAGTAGCTTCAATCATTTCTGGACGTTTTTCAATGGCAAAAATCAATGAATATTGTAAATGCACAAACAGCAATTTCTCCGCATTGCAAGGTGAAATTCTGAAATTTTTTGCTTTTTCCTGCTCCTCTTAGCATGATAAAGAAGATTCAAAGAGAGTGAGATGTCAGCTCCTTTCATTCAGTCAGTAGCTTCAAACATTTCTGGTATATGAATAACATGATGTTTTTCAATGGCAAAAATCAATGAATATTGTAAATGCACAAACAGTAATTTCTCCGCATTGCAAGGTGCAATTCTGAAATTTTTTGCTTTTTCCTGCTCCTCTTAGCATGATAAAGAAGATTCAAAGAGAGTGAGATGCCAGCTCCTTTCATTCAGTCAGTAGCTTCAATCATTTCTGGATGTTTTTCAATGGCAAAAATCAATGAATATTGTAAATGCACAAACAGTAATTTCTCCGCATTGCAAGGTGCAATTCTGAAATTTTTTGCTTTTTCCTGCTCCTCTTAGCATGATAAAGAAGATTCAAAGAGAGTGAGATGCCAGCTCCTTTCGTTCAGTCAGTAGCTTCAATCATTTCTGGACGTTTTTCAATGGCAAAAATCATTGAATATTATAAATGCACAAACAGTAATTTCTCCGCATTGCAAGGTGCAATTCTGAAATTTTTTCTTTTTCCCGCTCCTCTTAGCATGATAAAGAAGATTCAAAGAGAGTGAGGTGCCAGCTCCTTTCATTCAGTCAGTAGCTTCAAACATTTCTGGTATATGAATAACATGTTTTTCAATGGCAAAAATCAATGAATATTGTAAATGCACAAACAGTAATTTCTCCGCATTGCAAGGTGCAATTCTGAAATTTTTTGCTTTTTCCTGCTCCTCTTAGCATGATAAAGAAGATTCAAAGAGAGTGAGATGCCAGCTCCTTTCATTCAGTCAGTAGCTTCAATCATTTCTGGACGTTTTTCAATGGCAAAAATCAATGAATATTGTAAATGCACAAACAGTAATTTCTCCGCATTGCAAGGTGCAATTCTGAAATTTTTTGCTTTTTCCTGCTCCTCTTAGCATGATAAAGAAGATTCAAAGAGAGTGAGATGTCAGCTCCTTTCATTCAGTCAGTAGCTTCAAACATTTCTGGTATATGAATAACATGATGTTTTTCAATGGCAAAAATCAATGAATATTGTAAATGCACAAACAGTAATTTCTCCGCATTGCAAGGTGCAATTCTGAAATTTTTTGCTTTTTCCTGCTCCTCTTAGCATGATAAAGAAGATTCAAAGAGAGTGAGATGCCAGCTCCTTTCATTCAGTCAGTAGCTTCAATCATTTCTGGATGTTTTTCAATGGCAAAAATCAATGAATATTGTAAATGCACAAACAGTAATTTCTCCGCATTGCAAGGTGCAATTCTGAAATTTTTTGCTTTTTCCTGCTCCTCTTAGCATGATAAAGAAGATTCAAAGAGAGTGAGATGCCAGCTCCTTTCGTTCAGTCAGTAGCTTCAATCATTTCTGGACGTTTTTCAATGGCAAAAATCATTGAATATTATAAATGCACAAACAGTAATTTCTCCGCATTGCAAGGTGCAATTCTGAAATTTTTTGCTTTTTCCTGCTCCTCTTAGCATGATAAAGAAGATTCAAAGAGAGTGAGATGCCAGCTCTTTTCATTCAGTCAGTAGCTTCAATCATTTCTGGATGTTTTTCAATGGCAAAAATCAATGAATATTGTAAATGCACAAACAGTAATTTCTCCGCATTGCAAGGTGCAATTCTGAAATCTTTTGCTTTTTCCTGCTCCTCTTAGCATGATAAAGAAGATTCAAAGAGAGTGTGATGTCAGCTCCTTTCATTCAGTCAGTAGCTTCAAACATTTCTGGTATATGAATAACATGATGTTTTTCAATGGCAAAAATCAATGAATATTGTAAATGCACAAACAGTAATTTCTCCGCATTGCAAGGTGCAATTCTGAAATTTTTTACTTTTTCCTGCTCCTCTTAGCATGATAAAGAAGATTCAAAGAGAGTGAGATGCCAGCTCCTTTCATTCAGTCAGTAGCTTCAATCATTTCTGGATGTTTTTCAATGGCAAAAATCAATGAATATTGTAAATGTACAAACAGTAATTTCTCCGCATTGCAAGGTGCAATTCTGAAATTTTTTGCTTTTTCCTGCTCCTCTTAGCATGATAAAGAAGATTCAAAGAGAGTGAGATGCCAGCTCCTTTCATTCAGTCAGTAGCTTCAAACATTTCTGGTATATGAATAAAATGATGTTTTTCAATGGCAAAAATCAATGAATATTGTAAATGCACAAACAGTAATTTCTCCGCATTGCAAGGTGCAAGTCTGAAATTTTTTGCTTTTTCCTGCTCCTCTTAGCATGATAAAGAAGATTCAAAGAGAGTGAGATGCCAGCTACTTTCATTCAGTCAGTAGCTTCAATCATTTCTGGACGTTTTTCAATGGTAAAAATCAATGAATATTGTAAATGCACAAACAGTAATTTCTCCACATTGCAAGGTGCAATTCTGAAATTTTTTGCTTTTTCCTGCTCCTCTTAGCATGATAAAGAAGATTCAAAGAGAGTGAGATGCCAGCTCCTTTCATTCAGTCAGTAGCTTCAAACATTTCTGGTATATGAATAACATGATGTTTTTCAATGGCAAAAATCAATGAATATTGTAAATGCACAAACAGTAATTTCTCCGCATTGCAAGGTGCAATTCTGAAATTTTTTGCTTTTTCCTGCTCCTCTTAGCATGATAAAGAAGATTCAAAGAGAGTGAGATGCCAGCTCCTTTCATTCAGTCAGTAGCTTCAATCATTTCTGGATGTTTTTCAATGGCAAAAATCAATGAATATTGTAAATGCACAAACTGTAATTTCTCCGCATTGCAAGGTGCAATTCTGAAATTTTTTGCTTTTTCCTGCTCCTCTTAGCATGATAAAGAAGATTCAAAGAGAGTGAGATGCCAGCTCCTTTCATTCAGTCAGTAGCTTCAATCATTTCTGGACGTTTTTCAGTGGCAAAAATCAATGAATATTGTAAATGCACAAACAGTAATTTCTCCGCATTGCAAGGTGCAATTCTGAAATTTTTTGCTTTTTCCTGCTCCTCTTAGCATGATAAAGAAGATTCAAAGAGAGTGAGATGCCAGCTCCTTTCATTCAGTCAGTACCTTCAATCATTTCTGGACGTTTTTCAATGGCAAAAATCAATGAATATTGTAAATGCACAAACAGTAATTTCTCCGCATTGCAAGGTGCAATTCTGAAATTTTTTGCTTTTTCCCGCTCCTCTTAGCATGATAAAGAAGATTCAAAGAGAGTGAGGTGCCAGCTCCTTTCATTCAGTCAGTAGCTTCAAACATTTCTGGTATATGAATAACATGTTTTTCAATGGCAAAAATCAATGAATATTGTAAATGCACAAACAGTAATTTCTCCGCATTGCAAGGTGCAATTCTGAAATTTTTTGATTTTTCCTGCTCCTCTTAGCATGATAAAGAAGATTCAAAGAGAGTGAGATGCCAGCTCCTTTCATTCAGTCAGTAGCTTCAATCATTTCTGGACGTTTTTCAATGGCAAAAATTAATGAAGATTGTAAATGCACAAACAGTAATTTCTCCGCATTGCAAGGTGCAATTCTGAAATTTTTTGCTTTTTCCTGCTCCTCTTAGCATGATAAAGAAGATTCAAAGAGAGTGAGATGCCAGCTCCTTTCATTCAGTCAGTAGCTTCAATCATTTCTGGACGTTTTTCAATGGCAAAAATCAATGAATATTGTAAATGCACAAACAGTAATTTCTCCGCATTGCAAGGTGCAATTCTGAAATTTTTTGCTTTTTCCTGCTCCTCTTAGCATGATAAAGAAGATTCAAAGAGAGTGAGATGCCAGCTCCTTTCATTCAGTCAGTAGCTTCAAACATTTCTGGTATATGAATAACATGATGTTTTTCAATGGCAAAAATCAATGAATATTGTAAATGCACAAACAGTAATTTCTCCGCATTGCAAGGTGCAAGTCTGAAATTTTTTGCTTTTTCCTGCTCCTCTTAGCATGATAAAGAAGATTCAAAGAGAGTGAGATGCCAGTTACTTTCATTCAGTCAGTAGCTTCAATCATTTCTGGACGTTTTTCAATGGTAAAAATCAATGAATATTGTAAATGCACAAACAGTAATTTCTCCACATTGCAAGGTGCAATTCTGAAATTTTTTGCTTTTTCCTGCTCCTCTTAGCATGATAAAGAAGATTCAAAGAGAGTGAGATGCCAGCTCCTTTCATTCAGTCAGTAGCTTCAAACATTTCTGGTATATGAATAACATGATGTTTTTCAATGGCAAAAATCAATGAATATTGTAAATGCACAAACAGTAATTTCTCCGCATTGCAAGGTGCAATTCTGAAATTTTTTGCTTTTTCCTTCTCCTCTTAGCATGATAAAGAAGATTCAAAGAGAGTGAGATGCCAGCTCCTTTCATTCAGTCAGTAGCTTCAAACATTTCTGGTATATGAATAACATGATGTTTTTCAATGGCAAAAATCAATGAATATTGTAAATGCACAAACAGTAATTTCTCCGCATTGCAAGGTGCAATTCTGAAATTTTTTGCTTTTTCCTGCTCCTCTTAGCATGATAAAGAAGATTCAAAGAGAGTGAGATGCCAGCTCCTTTCATTCAGTCAGTAGCTTCAATCATTTCTGGATGTTTTTCAATGGCAAAAATCAATGAATATTGTAAATGCACAAACAGTAATTTCTCCGCATTGCAAGGTGCAATTCTGAAATTTTTTGCTTTTTCCTGCTCCTCTTAGCATGATAAAGAAGATTCAAAGAGAGTGAGATGTCAGCTCCTTTCATTCAGTCAGTAGCTTCAAACATTTCTGGTATATGAATAACATGATGTTTTTCAATGGCAAAAATCAATGAATATTGTAAATGCACAAACAGTAATTTCTCCGCATTGCAAGGTGCAATTCTGAAATTTTTTGCTTTTTCCTGCTCCTCTTAGCATGATAAAGAAGATTCAAAGAAAGTGAGATGCCAGCTCCTTTCATTCAGTCAGTAGCTTCAATCATTTCTGGATGTTTTTCAATGGCAAAAATCAATGAATATTGTAAATGCACAAACAGTAATTTCTCCGCATTGCAAGGTGCAATTCTGAAATTTTTTGCTTTTTCCTGCTCCTCTTAGCATGATAAAGAAGATTCAAAGAGAGTGAGATGCCAGCTCCTTTCGTTCAGTCAGTAGCTTCTATCATTTCTGGACGTTTTTCAATGGCAAAAATCATTGAATATTATAAATGCACAAACAGTAATTTCTCCGCATTGCAAGGTGCAATTCTGAAATTTTTTACTTTTTCCTGCTCCTCTTAGCATGATAAAGAAGATTCAAAGAGAGTGAGATGCCAGCTCCTTTCATTCAGTCAGTAGCTTCAATCATTTCTGGTATATGAATAACATGATGTTTTTCAATGGCAAAAATCAATGAATATTGTAAATGCACAAACAGTAATTTCTCCGCATTGCAAGGTGCAATTCTGAAATTTTTTGCTTTTTCCTGCTCCTCTTAGCATGATAAAGAAGATTCAAAGAGAGTGAGATGCCAGCTCCTTTCATTCAGTCAGTACCTTCAATCATTTCTGGACGTTTTTCAATGGCAAAAATCAATGAATATTGTAAATGCACAAACAGTAATTTCTCCGCATTGCAAGGTGCAATTCTGAAATTTTTTGCTTTTTCCCGCTCCTCTTAGCATGATAAAGAAGATTCAAAGAGAGTGAGGTGCCAGCTCCTTTCATTCAGTCAGTAGCTTCAAACATTTCTGGTATATGAATAACATGTTTTTCAATGGCAAAAATCAATGAATATTGTAAATGCACAAACAGTAATTTCTCCGCATTGCAAGGTGCAATTCTGAAATTTTTTGATTTTTCCTGCTCCTCTTAGCATGATAAAGAAGATTCAAAGAGAGTGAGATGCCAGCTCCTTTCATTCAGTCAGTAGCTTCAATCATTTCTGGACGTTTTTCAATGGCAAAAATTAATGAAGATTGTAAATGCACAAACAGTAATTTCTCCGCATTGCAAGGTGCAATTCTGAAATTTTTTGCTTTTTCCTGCTCCTCTTAGCATGATAAAGAAGATTCAAAGAGAGTGAGATGCCAGCTCCTTTCATTCAGTCAGTAGCTTCAATCATTTCTGGACGTTTTTCAATGGCAAAAATCAATGAATATTGTAAATGCACAAACAGTAATTTCTCCGCATTGCAAGGTGCAATTCTGAAATTTTTTGCTTTTTCCTGCTCCTCTTAGCATGATAAAGAAGATTCAAAGAGAGTGAGATGCCAGCTCCTTTCATTCAGTCAGTAGCTTCAAACATTTCTGGTATATGAATAACATGATGTTTTTCAATGGCAAAAATCAATGAATATTGTAAATGCACAAACAGTAATTTCTCCGCATTGCAAGGTGCAATTCTGAAATTTTTTGCTTTTTCCTGCTCCTCTTAGCATGATAAAGAAGATTCAAAGAGAGTGAGATGCCAGTTACTTTCATTCAGTCAGTAGCTTCAATCATTTCTGGACGTTTTTCAATGGTAAAAATCAATGAATATTGTAAATGCACAAACAGTAATTTCTCCACATTGCAAGGTGCAATTCTGAAATTTTTTGCTTTTTCCTGCTCCTCTTAGCATGATAAAGAAGATTCAAAGAGAGTGAGATGCCAGCTCCTTTCATTCAGTCAGTAGCTTCAAACATTTCTGGTATATGAATAACATGATGTTTTTCAATGGCAAAAATCAATGAATATTGTAAATGCACAAACAGTAATTTCTCCGCATTGCAAGGTGCAATTCTGAAATTTTTTGCTTTTTCCTGCTCCTCTTAGCATGATAAAGAAGATTCAAAGAGAGTGAGATGCCAGCTCCTTTCATTCAGTCAGTAGCTTCAAACATTTCTGGTATATGAATAACATGATGTTTTTCAATGGCAAAAATCAATGAATATTGTAAATGCACAAACAGTAATTTCTCCGCATTGCAAGGTGCAATTCTGAAATTTTTTGCTTTTTCCTGCTCCTCTTAGCATGATAAAGAAGATTCAAAGAGAGTGAGATGCCAGCTCCTTTCATTCAGTCAGTAGCTTCAATCATTTCTGGATGTTTTTCAATGGCAAAAATCAATGAATATTGTAAATGCACAAACAGTAATTTCTCCGCATTGCAAGGTGCAATTCTGAAATTTTTTGCTTTTTCCTGCTCCTCTTAGCATGATAAAGAAGATTCAAAGAGAGTGAGATGCCAGCTCCTTTCATTCAGTCAGTAGCTTCAAACATTTCTGGTATATGAATAACATGATGTTTTTCAATGGCAAAAATCAATGAATATTGTAAATGCACAAACAGTAATTTCTCCGCATTGCAAGGTGCAATTCTGAAATTTTTTGCTTTTTCCTGCTCCTCTTAGCATGATAAAGAAGATTCAAAGAGAGTGAGATGCCAGCTCCTTTCATTCAGTCAGTAGCTTCAATCATTTCTGGATGTTTTTCAATGGCAAAAATCAATGAATATTGTAAATGCACAAACTGTAATTTCTCCGCATTGCAAGGTGCAATTCTGAAATTTTTTGCTTTTTCCTGCTCCTCTTAGCATGATAAAGAAGATTCAAAGAGAGTGAGATGCCAGCTCCTTTCATTCAGTCAGTACCTTCAATCATTTCTGGACGTTTTTCAATGGCAAAAATCAATGAATATTGTAAATGCACAAACAGTAATTTCTCCGCATTGCAAGGTGCAATTCTGAAATTTTTTGCTTTTTCCCGCTCCTCTTAGCATGATAAAGAAGATTCAAAGAGAGTGAGGTGCCAGCTCCTTTCATTCAGTCAGTAGCTTCAAACATTTCTGGTATATGAATAACATGTTTTTCAATGGCAAAAATCAATGAATATTGTAAATGCACAAACAGTAATTTCTCCGCATTGCAAGGTGCAATTCTGAAATTTTTTGATTTTTCCTGCTCCTCTTAGCATGATAAAGAAGATTCAAAGAGAGTGAGATGCCAGCTCCTTTCATTCAGTCAGTAGCTTCAATCATTTCTGGACGTTTTTCAATGGCAAAAATTAATGAAGATTGTAAATGCACAAACAGTAATTTCTCCGCATTGCAAGGTGCAATTCTGAAATTTTTTGCTTTTTCCTGCTCCTCTTAGCATGATAAAGAAGATTCAAAGAGAGTGAGATGCCAGCTCCTTTCATTCAGTCAGTAGCTTCAATCATTTCTGGACGTTTTTCAATGGCAAAAATCAATGAATATTGTAAATGCACAAACAGTAATTTCTCCGCATTGCAAGGTGCAATTCTGAAATTTTTTGCTTTTTCCTGCTCCTCTTAGCATGATAAAGAAGATTCAAAGAGAGTGAGATGCCAGCTCCTTTCATTCAGTCAGTAGCTTCAAACATTTCTGGTATATGAATAACATGATGTTTTTCAATGGCAAAAATCAATGAATATTGTAAATGCACAAACAGTAATTTCTCCGCATTGCAAGGTGCAATTCTGAAATTTTTTGCTTTTTCCTGCTCCTCTTAGCATGATAAAGAAGATTCAAAGAGAGTGAGATGCCAGTTACTTTCATTCAGTCAGTAGCTTCAATCATTTCTGGACGTTTTTCAATGGTAAAAATCAATGAATATTGTAAATGCACAAACAGTAATTTCTCCACATTGCAAGGTGCAATTCTGAAATTTTTTGCTTTTTCCTGCTCCTCTTAGCATGATAAAGAAGATTCAAAGAGAGTGAGATGCCAGCTCCTTTCATTCAGTCAGTAGCTTCAAACATTTCTGGTATATGAATAACATGATGTTTTTCAATGGCAAAAATCAATGAATATTGTAAATGCACAAACAGTAATTTCTCCGCATTGCAAGGTGCAATTCTGAAATTTTTTGCTTTTTCCTGCTCCTCTTAGCATGATAAAGAAGATTCAAAGAGAGTGAGATGCCAGCTCCTTTCATTCAGTCAGTAGCTTCAAACATTTCTGGTATATGAATAACATGATGTTTTTCAATGGCAAAAATCAATGAATATTGTAAATGCACAAACAGTAATTTCTCCGCATTGCAAGGTGCAATTCTGAAATTTTTTGCTTTTTCCTGCTCCTCTTAGCATGATAAAGAAGATTCAAAGAGAGTGAGATGCCAGCTCCTTTCATTCAGTCAGTAGCTTCAATCATTTCTGGATGTTTTTCAATGGCAAAAATCAATGAATATTGTAAATGCACAAACAGTAATTTCTCCGCATTGCAAGGTGCAATTCTGAAATTTTTTGCTTTTTCCTGCTCCTCTTAGCATGATAAAGAAGATTCAAAGAGAGTGAGATGCCAGCTCCTTTCATTCAGTCAGTAGCTTCAAACATTTCTGGTATATGAATAACATGATGTTTTTCAATGGCAAAAATCAATGAATATTGTAAATGCACAAACAGTAATTTCTCCGCATTGCAAGGTGCAATTCTGAAATTTTTTGCTTTTTCCTGCTCCTCTTAGCATGATAAAGAAGATTCAAAGAGAGTGAGATGCCAGCTCCTTTCATTCAGTCAGTAGCTTCAATCATTTCTGGATGTTTTTCAATGGCAAAAATCAATGAATATTGTAAATGCACAAACTGTAATTTCTCCGCATTGCAAGGTGCAATTCTGAAATTTTTTGCTTTTTCCTGCTCCTCTTAGCATGATAAAGAAGATTCAAAGAGAGTGAGATGCCAGCTCCTTTCATTCAGTCAGTACCTTCAATCATTTCTGGACGTTTTTCAATGGCAAAAATCAATGAATATTGTAAATGCACAAACAGTAATTTCTCCGCATTGCAAGGTGCAATTCTGAAATTTTTTGCTTTTTCCTGCTCCTCTTAGCATGATAAAGAAGATTCAAAGAGAGTGAGGTGCCAGCTCCTTTCATTCAGTCAGTAGCTTCAAACATTTCTGGTATATGAATAACATGTTTTTCAATGGCAAAAATCAATGAATATTGTAAATGCACAAACAGTAATTTCTCCGCATTGCAAGGTGCAATTCTGAAATTTTTTGCTTTTTCCTGCTCCTCTTAGCATGATAAAGAAGATTCAAAGAGAGTGAGATGCCAGCTCCTTTCATTCAGTCAGTAGCTTCAATCATTTCTGGACGTTTTTCAATGGCAAAAATCAATGAATATTGTAAATGCACAAACAGCAATTTCTCCGCATTGCAAGGTGAAATTCTGAAATTTTTTGCTTTTTCCTGCTCCTCTTAGCATGATAAAGAAGATTCAAAGAGAGTGAGATGTCAGCTCCTTTCATTCAGTCAGTAGCTTCAAACATTTCTGGTATATGAATAACATGATGTTTTTCAATGGCAAAAATCAATGAATATTGTAAATGCACAAACAGTAATTTCTCCGCATTGCAAGGTGCAATTCTGAAATTTTTTGCTTTTTCCTGCTCCTCTTAGCATGATAAAGAAGATTCAAAGAGAGTGAGATGCCAGCTCCTTTCATTCAGTCAGTAGCTTCAATCATTTCTGGATGTTTTTCAATGGCAAAAATCAATGAATATTGTAAATGCACAAACAGTAATTTCTCCGCATTGCAAGGTGCAATTCTGAAATTTTTTGCTTTTTCCTGCTCCTCTTAGCATGATAAAGAAGATTCAAAGAGAGTGAGATGCCAGCTCCTTTCGTTCAGTCAGTAGCTTCAATCATTTCTGGACGTTTTTCAATGGCAAAAATCATTGAATATTATAAATGCACAAACAGTAATTTCTCCGCATTGCAAGGTGCAATTCTGAAATTTTTTCTTTTTCCCGCTCCTCTTAGCATGATAAAGAAGATTCAAAGAGAGTGAGGTGCCAGCTCCTTTCATTCAGTCAGTAGCTTCAAACATTTCTGGTATATGAATAACATGTTTTTCAATGGCAAAAATCAATGAATATTGTAAATGCACAAACAGTAATTTCTCCGCATTGCAAGGTGCAATTCTGAAATTTTTTGCTTTTTCCTGCTCCTCTTAGCATGATAAAGAAGATTCAAAGAGAGTGAGATGCCAGCTCCTTTCATTCAGTCAGTAGCTTCAATCATTTCTGGACGTTTTTCAATGGCAAAAATCAATGAATATTGTAAATGCACAAACAGTAATTTCTCCGCATTGCAAGGTGCAATTCTGAAATTTTTTGCTTTTTCCTGCTCCTCTTAGCATGATAAAGAAGATTCAAAGAGAGTGAGATGTCAGCTCCTTTCATTCAGTCAGTAGCTTCAAACATTTCTGGTATATGAATAACATGATGTTTTTCAATGGCAAAAATCAATGAATATTGTAAATGCACAAACAGTAATTTCTCCGCATTGCAAGGTGCAATTCTGAAATTTTTTGCTTTTTCCTGCTCCTCTTAGCATGATAAAGAAGATTCAAAGAGAGTGAGATGCCAGCTCCTTTCATTCAGTCAGTAGCTTCAATCATTTCTGGATGTTTTTCAATGGCAAAAATCAATGAATATTGTAAATGCACAAACAGTAATTTCTCCGCATTGCAAGGTGCAATTCTGAAATTTTTTGCTTTTTCCTGCTCCTCTTAGCATGATAAAGAAGATTCAAAGAGAGTGAGATGCCAGCTCCTTTCGTTCAGTCAGTAGCTTCAATCATTTCTGGACGTTTTTCAATGGCAAAAATCATTGAATATTATAAATGCACAAACAGTAATTTCTCCGCATTGCAAGGTGCAATTCTGAAATTTTTTACTTTTTCCTGCTCCTCTTAGCATGATAAAGAAGATTCAAAGAGAGTGAGATGCCAGCTTCTTTCATTCAGTCAGTAGCTTCAATCATTTCTGGTATATGAATAACATGATGTTTTTCAATGGCAAAAATCAATGAATATTGTAAATGCACAAACAGTAATTTCTCCGCATTGCAAGGTGCAATTCTGAAATTTTTTGCTTTTTCCTGCTCCTCTTAGCATGATAAAGAAGATTCAAAGAGAGTGAGATGCCAGCTCCTTTCATTCAGTCAGTAGCTTCAAACATTTCTGGTATATGAATAACATGATGTTTTTCAATGGCAAAAATCAATGAATATTGTAAATGCACAAACAGTAATTTCTCCGCATTGCAAGGTGCAAGTCTGAAATTTTTTGCTTTTTCCTGCTCCTCTTAGCATGATAAAGAAGATTCAAAGAGAGTGAGATGCCAGCTACTTTCATTCAGTCAGTAGCTTCAATCATTTCTGGACGTTTTTCAATGGTAAAAATCAATGAATATTGTAAATGCACAAACAGTAATTTCTCCACATTGCAAGGTGCAATTCTGAAATTTTTTGCTTTTTCCTGCTCCTCTTAGCATGATAAAGAAGATTCAAAGAGAGTGAGATGCCAGCTCCTTTCATTCAGTCAGTAGCTTCAAACATTTCTGGTATATGAATAACATGATGTTTTTCAATGGCAAAAATCAATGAATATTGTAAATGCACAAACAGTAATTTCTCCGCATTGCAAGGTGCAATTCTGAAATTTTTTGCTTTTTCCTGCTCCTCTTAGCATGATAAAGAAGATTCAAAGAGAGTGAGATGCCAGCTCCTTTCATTCAGTCAGTAGCTTCAATCATTTCTGGATGTTTTTCAATGGCAAAAATCAATGAATATTGTAAATGCACAAACAGTAATTTCTCCGCATTGCAAGGTGCAATTCTGAAATTTTTTGCTTTTTCCTGCTCCTCTTAGCATGATAAAGAAGATTCAAAGAGAGTGAGATGTCAGCTCCTTTCATTCAGTCAGTAGCTTCAAACATTTCTGGTATATGAATAACATGATGTTTTTCAATGGCAAAAATCAATGAATATTGTAAATGCACAAACAGTAATTTCTCCGCATTGCAAGGTGCAATTCTGAAATTTTTTGCTTTTTCCTGCTCCTCTTAGCATGATAAAGAAGATTCAAAGAGAGTGAGATGCCAGCTCCTTTCGTTCAGTCAGTAGCTTCAATCATTTCTGGATGTTTTTCAATGGCAAAAATCAATGAATATTGTAAATGCACAAACAGTAATTTCTCCGCATTGCAAGGTGCAATTCTGAAATTTTTTGCTTTTTCCTGCTCCTCTTAGCATGATAAAGAAGATTCAAAGAGAGTGAGATGTCAGCTCCTTTCATTCAGTCAGTAGCTTCAAACATTTCTGGTATATGAATAACATGATGTTTTTCAATGGCAAAAATCAATGAATATTGTAAATGCACAAACAGTAATTTCTCCGCATTGCAAGGTGCAATTCTGAAATTTTTTGCTTTTTCCTGCTCCTCTTAGCATGATAAAGAAGATTCAAAGAGAGTGAGATGCCAGCTCCTTTCGTTCAGTCAGTAGCTTCAATCATTTCTGGACGTTTTTCAATGGCAAAAATCATTGAATATTATAAATGCACAAACAGTAATTTCTCCGCATTGCAAGGTGCAATTCTGAAATTTTTTTTACTTTTTCCTGCTCCTCTTAGCATGATAAAGAAGATTCAAAGAGAGTGAGATGCCAGCTCCTTTCATTCAGTCAGTAGCTTCAATCATTTCTGGTATATGAATAACATGATGTTTTTCAATGGCAAAAATCAATGAATATTGTAAATGCACAAACAGTAATTTCTCCGCATTGCAAGGTGCAAGTCTGAAATTTTTTGCTTTTTCCTGCTCCTCTTAGCATGATAAAGAAGATTCAAAGAGAGTGAGATGCCAGCTACTTTCATTCAGTCAGTAGCTTCAATCATTTCTGGACGTTTTTCAATGGTAAAAATCAATGAATATTGTAAATGCACAAACAGTAATTTCTCCACATTGCAAGGTGCAATTCTGAAATTTTTTGCTTTTTCCTGCTCCTCTTAGCATGATAAAGAAGATTCAAAGAGAGTGAGATGCCAGCTCCTTTCATTCAGTCAGTAGCTTCAAACATTTCTGGTATATGAATAACATGATGTTTTTCAATGGCAAAAATCAATGAATATTGTAAATGCACAAACACTAATTTCTCCGCATTGCAAGGTGCAATTCTGAAATTTTTTGCTTTTTCCTGCTCCTCTTAGCATGATAAAGAAGATTCAAAGAGAGTGAGATGCCAGCTCCTTTCATTCAGTCAGTAGCTTCAAACATTTCTGGTATATGAATAACATGATGTTTTTCAATGGCAAAAATCAATGAATATTGTAAATGCACAAACAGTAATTTCTCCGCATTGCAAGGTGCAAGTCTGAAATTTTTTGCTTTTTCCTGCTCCTCTTAGCATGATAAAGAAGATTCAAAGAGAGTGAGATGCCAGCTACTTTCATTCAGTCAGTAGCTTCAATCATTTCTGGACGTTTTTCAATGGTAAAAATCAATGAATATTGTAAATGCACAAACAGTAATTTCTCCACATTGCAAGGTGCAATTCTGAAATTTTTTGCTTTTTCCTGCTCCTCTTAGCATGATAAAGAAGATACAAAGAGAGTGAGATGCCAGCTCCTTTCATTCAGTCAGTAGCTTCAAACATTTCTGGTATATGAATAACATGATGTTTTTCAATGGCAAAAATCAATGAATATTGTAAATGCACCAGCAGTAATTTCTCCGCATTGCAAGGTGCAATTCTGAAATTTTTTGCTTTTTCCTGCTCCTCTTAGCATGATAAAGAAGATTCAAAGAGAGTGAGATGCCAGCTCCTTTCATTCAGTCAGTAGCTTCAATCATTTCTGGATGTTTTTCAATGGCAAAAATCAATGAATATTGTAAATGCACAAACTGTAATTTCTCCGCATTGCAAGGTGCAATTCTGAAATTTTTTGCTTTTTCCTGCTCCTCTTAGCATGATAAAGAAGATTCAAAGAGAGTGAGATGCCAGCTCCTTTCATTCAGTCAGTAGCTTCAATCATTTCTGGACGTTTTTCAATGGCAAAAACCAATGAATATTGTAAATGCACAAACAGTAATTTCTCCGCATTGCAAGGTGCAATTCTGAAATTTTTTGCTTTTTCCTGCTCCTCTTAGCATGATAAAGAAGATTCAAAGAGAGTGAGATGCCAGCTCCTTTCATTCAGTCAGTACCTTCAATCATTTCTGGACGTTTTTCAATGGCAAAAATCAATGAATATTGTAAATGCACAAACAGTAATTTCTCCGCATTGCAAGGTGCAATTCTGAAATTTTTTGCTTTTTCCCGCTCCTCTTAGCATGATAAAGAAGATTCAAAGAGAGTGAGATGCCAGCTCCTTTCATTCAGTCAGTAGCTTCAAACATTTCTGGTATATGAATAACATGATGTTTTTCAATGGCAAAAATCAATGAATATTGTAAATGCACAAACAGTAATTTCTCCGCATTGCAAGGTGCAATTCTGAAATTTTTTGCTTTTTCCTGCTCCTCTTAGCATGATAAAGAAGATTCAAAGAGAGTGAGATGCCAGCTCCTTTCATTCAGTCAGTAGCTTCAATCATTTCTGGATGTTTTTCAATGGCAAAAATCAATGAATATTGTAAATGCACAAACAGTAATTTCTCCGCATTGCAAGGTGCAATTCTGAAATTTTTTGCTTTTTCCTGCTCCTCTTAGCATGATAAAGAAGATTCAAAGAGAGTGAGATGCCAGCTCCTTTCATTCAGTCAGTAGCTTCAATCATTTCTGGACGTTTTTCAATGGCAAAAACCAATGAATATTGTAAATGCACAAACAGTAATTTCTCCGCATTGCAAGGTGCAATTCTGAAATTTTTTGCTTTTTCCTGCTCCTCTTAGCATGATAAAGAAGATTCAAAGAGAGTGAGATGCCAGCTCCTTTCATTCAGTCAGTAACTTCAATCATTTCTGGACGTTTTTCAATGGCAAAAATCAATGAATATTGTAAATGCACAAACAGTAATTTCTCCGCATTGCAAGGTGCAATTCTGAAATTTTTTGCTTTTTCCTGCTCCTCTTAGCATGATAAAGAAGATTCAAAGAGAGTGAGATGCCAGCTCCTTTCATTCAGTCAGTAGCTTCAAACATTTCTGGTATATGAATAACATGATGTTTTTCAATGGCAAAAATCAATGAATATTGTAAATGCACAAACAGTAATTTCTCCGCATTGCAAGGTGCAATTCTGAAATTTTTTGCTTTTTCCTGCTCCTCTTAGCATGATAAAGAAGATTCAAAGAGAGTGAGATGCCAGCTCCTTTCATTCAGTCAGTAGCTTCAATCATTTCTGGATGTTTTTCAATGGCAAAAATCAATGAATATTGTAAATGCACAAACAGTAATTTCTCCGCATTGCAAGGTGCAATTCTGAAATTTTTTGCTTTTTCCTGCTCCTCTTAGCATGATAAAGAAGATTCAAAGAGAGTGAGATGTCAGCTCCTTTCATTCAGTCAGTAGCTTCAAACATTTCTGGTATATGAATAACATGATGTTTTTCAATGGCAAAAATCAATGAATATTGTAAATGCACAAACAGTAATTTCTCCGCATTGCAAGGTGCAATTCTGAAATTTTTTGCTTTTTCCTGCTCCTCTTAGCATGATAAAGAAGATTCAAAGAGAGTGAGATGCCAGCTCCTTTCGTTCAGTCAGTAGCTTCAATCATTTCTGGACGTTTTTCAATGGCAAAAATCATTGAATATTATAAATGCACAAACAGTAATTTCTCCGCATTGCAAGGTGCAATTCTGAAATTTTTTTTACTTTTTCCTGCTCCTCTTAGCATGACAAAGAAGATTCAAAGAGAGTGAGCTGCCAGCTCCTTTCATTCAGTCAGTAGCTTCAATCATTTCTGGTATATGAATAACATGATGTTTTTCAATGGCAAAAATCAATGAATATTGTAAATGCACAAACAGTAATTTCTCCGCATTGCAAGGTGCAAATCTGAAATTTTTTGCTTTTTCCTGCTCCTCTTAGCATGATAAAGAAGATTCAAAGAGAGTGAGATGCCAGCTCCTTTCATTCAGTCAGTAACTTCAATCATTTCTGGACGTTTTTCAATGGCAAAAATCAATGAATATTGTAAATGCACAAACAGTAATTTCTCCGCATTGCAAGGTGCAATTCTGAAATTTTTTGCTTTTTCCTGCTCCTCTTAGCATGATAAAGAAGATTCAAAGAGAGTGAGATGCCAGCTCCTTTCATTCAGTCAGTAGCTTCAAACATTTCTGGTATATGAATAACATGATGTTTTTCAATGGCAAAAATCAATGAATATTGTAAATGCACAAACAGTAATTTCTCCGCATTGCAAGGTGCAATTCTGAAATTTTTTGCTTTTTCCTGCTCCTCTTAGCATGATAAAGAAGATTCAAAGAGAGTGAGATGCCAGCTCCTTTCATTCAGTCAGTAGCTTCAATCATTTCTGGATGTTTTTCAATGGCAAAAATCAATGAATATTGTAAATGCACAAACAGTAATTTCTCCGCATTGCAAGGTGCAATTCTGAAATTTTTTGCTTTTTCCTGCTCCTCTTAGCATGATAAAGAAGATTCAAAGAGAGTGAGATGTCAGCTCCTTTCATTCAGTCAGTAGCTTCAAACATTTCTGGTATATGAATAACATGATGTTTTTCAATGGCAAAAATCAATGAATATTGTAAATGCACAAACAGTAATTTCTCCGCATTGCAAGGTGCAATTCTGAAATTTTTTGCTTTTTCCTGCTCCTCTTAGCATGATAAAGAAGATTCAAAGAGAGTGAGATGCCAGCTCCTTTCGTTCAGTCAGTAGCTTCAATCATTTCTGGACGTTTTTCAATGGCAAAAATCATTGAATATTATAAATGCACAAACAGTAATTTCTCCGCATTGCAAGGTGCAATTCTGAAATTTTTTTTACTTTTTCCTGCTCCTCTTAGCATGATAAAGAAGATTCAAAGAGAGTGAGATGCCAGCTCCTTTCATTCAGTCAGTAGCTTCAATCATTTCTGGTATATGAATAACATGATGTTTTTCAATGGCAAAAATCAATGAATATTGTAAATGCACAAACAGTAATTTCTCCGCATTGCAAGGTGCAAGTCTGAAATTTTTTGCTTTTTCCTGCTCCTCTTAGCATGATAAAGAAGATTCAAAGAGAGTGAGATGCCAGCTACTTTCATTCAGTCAGTAGCTTCAATCATTTCTGGACGTTTTTCAATGGTAAAAATCAATGAATATTGTAAATGCACAAACAGTAATTTCTCCACATTGCAAGGTGCAATTCTGAAATTTTTTGCTTTTTCCTGCTCCTCTTAGCATGATAAAGAAGATTCAAAGAGAGTGAGATGCCAGCTCCTTTCATTCAGTCAGTAGCTTCAAACATTTCTGGTATATGAATAACATGATGTTTTTCAATGGCAAAAATCAATGAATATTGTAAATGCACAAACAGTAATTTCTCCGCATTGCAAGGTGCAATTCTGAAATTTTTTGCTTTTTCCTGCTCCTCTTAGCATGATAAAGAAGATTCAAAGAGAGTGAGATGCCAGCTCCTTTCATTCAGTCAGTAGCTTCAAACATTTCTGGTATATGAATAACATGATGTTTTTCAATGGCAAAAATCAATGAATATTGTAAATGCACAAACAGTAATTTCTCCGCATTGCAAGGTGCAAGTCTGAAATTTTTTGCTTTTTCCTGCTCCTCTTAGCATGATAAAGAAGATTCAAAGAGAGTGAGATGCCAGCTACTTTCATTCAGTCAGTAGCTTCAATCATTTCTGGATGTTTTTCAATGGCAAAAATCAATGAATATTGTAAATGCACAAACTGTAATTTCTCCGCATTGCAAGGTGCAATTCTGAAATTTTTTGCTTTTTCCTGCTCCTCTTAGCATGATAAAGAAGATTCAAAGAGAGTGAGATGCCAGCTCCTTTCATTCAGTCAGTAGCTTCAAACATTTCTGGTATATGAATAACATGATGTTTTTCAATGGCAAAAATCAATGAATATTGTAAATGCACAAACAGTAATTTCTCCGCATTGCAAGGTGCAAGTCTGAAATTTTTTGCTTTTTCCTGCTCCTCTTAGCATGATAAAGAAGATTCAAAGAGAGTGAGATGCCAGCTCCTTTCATTCAGTCAGTAGCTTCAATCATTTCTGGATGTTTTTCAATGGCAAAAATCAATGAATATTGTAAATGCACAAACTGTAATTTCTCCGCATTGCAAGGTGCAATTCTGAAATTTTTTGCTTTTTCCTGCTCCTCTTAGCATGATAAAGAAGATTCAAAGAGAGTGAGATGCCAGCTCCTTTCATTCAGTCAGTAGCTTCAATCATTTCTGGACGTTTTTCAATGGCAAAAACCAATGAATATTGTAAATGCACAAACAGTAATTTCTCCGCATTGCAAGGTGCAATTCTGAAATTTTTTGCTTTTTCCTGCTCCTCTTAGCATGATAAAGAAGATTCAAAGAGAGTGAGATGCCAGCTCCTTTCATTCAGTCAGTAACTTCAATCATTTCTGGACGTTTTTCAATGGCAAAAATCAATGAATATTGTAAATGCACAAACAGTAATTTCTCCGCATTGCAAGGTGCAATTCTGAAATTTTTTGCTTTTTCCTGCTCCTCTTAGCATGATAAAGAAGATTCAAAGAGAGTGAGATGCCAGGTCCTTTCATTCAGTCAGTAGCTTCAAACATTTCTGGTATATGAATAACATGATGTTTTTCAATGGCAAAAATCAATGAATATTGTAAATGCACAAACAGTAATTTCTCCGCATTGCAAGGTGCAATTCTGAAATTTTTTGCTTTTTCCTGCTCCTCTTAGCATGATAAAGAAGATTCAAAGAGAGTGAGATGCCATCTCCTTTCATTCAGTCAGTAGCTTCAATCATTTCTGGATGTTTTTCAATGGCAAAAATCAATGAATATTGTAAATGCACAAACAGTAATTTCTCCGCATTGCAAGGTGCAATTCTGAAATTTTTTGCTTTTTCCTGCTCCTCTTAGCATGATAAAGAAGATTCAAAGAGAGTGAGATGTCAGCTCCTTTCATTCAGTCAGTAGCTTCAAACATTTCTGGTATATGAATAACATGATGTTTTTCAATGGCAAAAATCAATGAATATTGTAAATGCACAAACAGTAATTTCTCCGCATTGCAAGGTGCAATTCTGAAATTTTTTGCTTTTTCCTGCTCCTCTTAGCATGATAAAGAAGATTCAAAGAGAGTGAGATGCCAGCTCCTTTCGTTCAGTCAGTAGCTTCAATCATTTCTGGACGTTTTTCAATGGCAAAAATCATTGAATATTATAAATGCACAAACAGTAATTTCTCCGCATTGCAAGGTGCAATTCTGAAATTTTTTTTACTTTTTCCTGCTCCTCTTAGCATGATAAAGAAGATTCAAAGAGAGTGAGATGCCAGCTACTTTCATTCAGTCAGTAGCTTCAATCATTTCTGGACGTTTTTCAATGGTAAAAATCAATGAATATTGTAAATGCACAAACAGTAATTTCTCCACATTGCAAGGTGCAATTCTGAAATTTTTTGCTTTTTCCTGCTCCTCTTAGCATGATAAAGAAGATTCAAAGAGAGTGAGATGCCAGCTCCTTTCATTCAGTCAGTAGCTTCAAACATTTCTGGTATATGAATAACATGATGTTTTTCAATGGCAAAAATCAATGAATATTGTAAATGCACAAACAGTAATTTCTCCGCATTGCAAGGTGCAATTCTGAAATTTTTTGCTTTTTCCTGCTCCTCTTAGCATGATAAAGAAGATTCAAAGAGAGTGAGATGCCAGCTCCTTTCATTCAGTCAGTAGCTTCAAACATTTCTGGTATATGAATAACATGATGTTTTTCAATGGCAAAAATCAATGAATATTGTAAATGCACAAACAGTAATTTCTCCGCATTGCAAGGTGCAAGTCTGAAATTTTTTGCTTTTTCCTGCTCCTCTTAGCATGATAAAGAAGATTCAAAGAGAGTGAGATGCCAGCTACTTTCATTCAGTCAGTAGCTTCAATCATTTCTGGACGTTTTTCAATGGTAAAAATCAATGAATATTGTAAATGCACAAACAGTAATTTCTCCACATTGCAAGGTGCAATTCTGAAATTTTTTGCTTTTTCCTGCTCCTCTTAGCATGATAAAGAAGATTCAAAGAGAGTGAGATGCCAGCTCCTTTCATTCAGTCAGTAGCTTCAAACATTTCTGGTATATGAATAACATGATGTTTTTCAATGGCAAAAATCAATGAATATTGTAAATGCACAAGCAGTAATTTCTCCGCATTGCAAGGTGCAATTCTGAAATTTTTTGCTTTTTCCTGCTCCTCTTAGCATGATAAAGAAGATTCAAAGAGAGTGAGATGCCAGCTCCTTTCATTCAGTCAGTAGCTTCAATCATTTCTGGATGTTTTTCAATGGCAAAAATCAATGAATATTGTAAATGCACAAACTGTAATTTCTCCGCATTGCAAGGTGCAATTCTGAAATTTTTTGCTTTTTCCTGCTCCTCTTAGCATGATAAAGAAGATTCAAAGAGAGTGAGATGCCAGCTCCTTTCATTCAGTCAGTAGCTTCAATCATTTCTGGACGTTTTTCAATGGCAAAAACCAATGAATATTGTAAATGCACAAACAGTAATTTCTCCGCATTGCAAGGTGCAATTCTGAAATTTTTTGCTTTTTCCTGCTCCTCTTAGCATGATAAAGAAGATTCAAAGAGAGTGAGATGCCAGCTCCTTTCATTCAGTCAGTACCTTCAATCATTTCTGGACGTTTTTCAATGGCAAAAATCAATGAATATTGTAAATGCACAAACAGTAATTTCTCCGCATTGCAAGGTGCAATTCTGAAATTTTTTGCTTTTTCCCGCTCCTCTTAGCATGATAAAGAAGATTCAAAGAGAGTGAGGTGCCAGCTCCTTTCATTCAGTCAGTAGCTTCAAACATTTCTGGTATATGAATAACATGTTTTTCAATGGCAAAAATCAATGAATATTTTAAATGCACAAACAGTAATTTCTCCGCATTGCAAGGTGCAATTCTGAAATTTTTTGCTTTTTCCTGCTCCTCTTAGCATGATAAAGAAGATTCAAAGAGAGTGAGATGCCAGCTCCTTTCATTCAGTCAGTAGCTTCAATCATTTCTGGACGTTTTTCAATGGCAAAAATCAATGAATATTGTAAATGCACAAACAGTAATTTCTCCGCATTGCAAGGTGCAATTCTGAAATTTTTTGCTTTTTCCTGCTCCTCTTAGCATGATAAAGAAGATTCAAAGAGAGTGAGATGTCAGCTCCTTTCATTCAGTCAGTAGCTTCAAACATTTCTGGTATATGAATAACATGATGTTTTTCAATGGCAAAAATCAATGAATATTGTAAATGCACAAACAGTAATTTCTCCGCATTGCAAGGTGCAATTCTGAAATTTTTTGCTTTTTCCTGCTCCTCTTAGCATGATAAAGAAGATTCAAAGAGAGTGAGATGCCAGCTCCTTTCATTCAGTCAGTAGCTTCAATCATTTCTGGATGTTTTTCAATGGCAAAAATCAATGAATATTGTAAATGCACAAACAGTAATTTCTCCGCATTGCAAGGTGCAATTCTGAAATTTTTTGCTTTTTCCTGCTCCTCTTAGCATGATAAAGAAGATTCAAAGAGAGTGAGATGCCAGCTCCTTTCGTTCAGTCAGTAGCTTCAATCATTTCTGGACGTTTTTCAATGGCAAAAATCATTGAATATTATAAATGCACAAACAGTAATTTCTCCGCATTGCAAGGTGCAATTCTGAAATTTTTTACTTTTTCCTGCTCCTCTTAGCATGATAAAGAAGATTCAAAGAGAGTGAGATGCCAGCTCCTTTCATTCAGTCAGTAGCTTCAATCATTTCTGGTATATGAATAACATGATGTTTTTCAATGGCAAAAATCAATGAATATTGTAAATGCACAAACAGTAATTTCTCCGCATTGCAAGGTGCAATTCTGAAATTTTTTGCTTTTTCCTGCTCCTCTTAGCATGATAAAGAAGATTCAAAGAGAGTGAGATGCCAGCTCCTTTCATTCAGTCAGTAGCTTCAAACATTTCTGGTATATGAATAACATGATGTTTTTCAATGGCAAAAATCAATGAATATTGTAAATGCACAAACAGTAATTTCTCCGCATTGCAAGGTGCAAGTCTGAAATTTTTTGCTTTTTCCTGCTCCTCTTAGCATGATAAAGAAGATTCAAAGAGAGTGAGATGCCAGCTACTTTCATTCAGTCAGTAGCTTCAATCATTTCTGGACGTTTTTCAATGGTAAAAATCAATGAATATTGTAAATGCACAAACAGTAATTTCTCCACATTGCAAGGTGCAATTCTGAAATTTTTTGCTTTTTCCTGCTCCTCTTAGCATGATAAAGAAGATTCAAAGAGAGTGAGATGCCAGCTCCTTTCATTCAGTCAGTAGCTTCAAACATTTCTGGTATATGAATAACGATGTTTTTCAATGGCAAAAATCAATGAATATTGTAAATGCACAAACAGTAATTTCTCCGCATTGCAAGGTGCAATTCTGAAATTTTTTGCTTTTTCCTGCTCCTCTTAGCATGATAAAGAAGATTCAAAGAGAGTGAGATGCCAGCTCCTTTCATTCAGTCAGTAGCTTCAAACATTTCTGGTATATGAATAACATGATGTTTTTCAATGGCAAAAATCAATGAATATTGTAAATGCACAAACAGTAATTTCTCCGCATTGCAAGGTGCAAGTCTGAAATTTTTTGCTTTTTCCTGCTCCTCTTAGCATGATAAAGAAGATTCAAAGAGAGTGAGATGCCAGCTACTTTCATTCAGTCAGTAGCTTCAATCATTTCTGGACGTTTTTCAATGGTAAAAATCAATGAATATTGTAAATGCACAAACAGTAATTTCTCCACATTGCAAGGTGCAATTCTGAAATTTTTTGCTTTTTCCTGCTCCTCTTAGCATGATAAAGAAGATTCAAAGAGAGTGAGATGCCAGCTCCTTTCATTCAGTCAGTAGCTTCAAACATTTCTGGTATATGAAAAACATGTTTTTCAATGGCAAAAATCAATGAATATTGTAAATGCACAAACAGTAATATCTCCACATTGCAAGGTGCAATTCTGAAATTTTTTGCTTTTTCCTGCTAATCCTAGCATGATAAAGAAGATTCAAAGAGAGTGAGATGCCAGCTCCTTTCATTCAGTCAGTAGCTTCAAACATTTCTGGTATATGAAAAACATGTTTTTCAATGGCAAAAATCAATGAATATTGTAAATGCACAAACAGTAATATCTCCACATTGCACGGTGCAATTCTGAAATTTTTAGCTTTTTCCTGTTAATCCTAGCA